>NW_028245007.1:200000-301000 GCF_964263255.1 Lissotriton vulgaris
CTTTTCTGCATGCTTGTTTTTCCTTCCGTTGTTCATTATTTGCATTGTACTTTCTTTCCTTAATGCTGTCTCACTTCATTTGCCTCCATCTTATGTTTTCTTTGCATTTTTAATGTTTTTCTTTCAATCTGTTCCCCTTTCTCATTCGGACTTATATTGGCCTGCGAACCCAAGAATAAAGTTGAGTGTCATAGAACAATAGAATCTGCTTCGGAATCACCCCCGCTTAGGCTGATATAGTGAGTAGTTACCTAAGGCCTTGTAACATGTGCAGGCTTATGATTCCATTCTGGGCATGTCTAATTGTGAACATTTTCACAAAACAAGCGTGATCCTGGTCCATTATAAATGCATAATATTAGCACATATAGGTCTCATATAAAATGTAAGACTTTGGGCTGTGCATTATACACAATCCTCTTTTAGGAGGCACAGTAATCCTCTAAACTAACTCGAACTTCTCACAACTAGTCCCACCTAAGGCTTCAACACACAGGTTCATAGCGTTCGCGGTGAGCTGCTTGGATGTAAGAGGGGAGGTGCCAGTGCTCGAAGAGGAGGAGCATTGCGGGGGGCGGGGCTCAGAGGCGTCGCTGCTCTCGGGTCCCGCTGCATTGTGGGTACCGCGTTACCCTGCTGCTCGCCGGACGCCGTCAACATGGGGGCAGTCACTGACGGTAAGGACTTCACAGTGGAGCCGTGCGGGGAGTCACCGAGAACTGGCGTCCCCAGCATCCTTGTCCCGCGCCTGTTGGTGCTCCGTAGGCCGTGAAGCCGCGGCCTCAAGTACTAGTTGCAGTCAAGGAAGAGTGAGCTTCTGGGGGATGCCGTGTTACCTCTCATTCGCTTAAATTGCTATCTATGTTTTCATTATCGTAGTGTATGACAAAATAATGCCAAGCAGCCTGAAATTAATAGGAATATTAGCAGACCTTTCGGAAAATAATAAAGTGACAGCAACTTTAACAATATCTAGCACAAAAATAAGGGGGAGAGGGTATACTACTCCACTACTCCAAACCCTCCAAAGCTAAACTACACACACTAAGAGAGGGACTAGAGGGACAAATGACCAGATAAAGCTTGCAGGGGCATAAACTGTATTAGTAAAAAGTACCCTCACTCACACACACAATTGTGTGTGACATGCTTCATCATCTGGTCTGCTTACAATACGCCCTGGTGTAGCCACACATAGAGCGGAGCATATGTGAGGGGAAACATCAAACAAAACAGACGAAAACATACAAATATACACATAAGGGGAGTACAAAGTGTTACCACCCTGACTGGGAAAAAATGTGATAAATACTAGTGCAGTGTAAGTGATGTTAAAACTGCCTCGTAGGCACTCTAAGCATTATTTTATTCCGGAGTCCCACGGACAGGATTACAAAGAAAGTGGGGTGGGTATATTTGTGAGGGTAGCTGAAACCTATTGACATTGCAATGCCTGTTTTATTTCCATGCGGCCACGCTTAACATCGGTGAAGGAGTCCATTTAGAAACCCGACAAAGGTGCTTCATTTCCGGTTGTGGGTTTGATTTTATACTTGAACACTTGGCCTTTTTCATTTGTGCATTTCTAGACGTCTCTTGTTTACTTAGTGGTTGGTGATTCCGATTTAATCTTATCTCAACTGACATTTTTCACAAAATTGTAAAGGAAGTCCCGAACTAAAGATGCTGATTTCTGTTGCGATAACGGTTACATGATCATGCCAATTATGTTTTTACTCAGGGCAGTGCACATTAATAATCATTTTGTTCACAAGTTATTAATTTTCTTACTGCTGTTAAGCTAATATATTTCCTTAGGATGGGAACATCTTATTTAAAGAGGGACTACATTTTTATTGTGATTGACCATGTCACAAGCTTTTACTTGGTAAAATGGGGATCAAAAACAGTGGAAAAGTTATACATGGAAAAGTTAGTACAAGTGCGTATTGAGGAAACATTTTCCTTGCTTTTTAATTATAGTTGTGCACAGGGCTTTAAGTGGGAGGAAAAAACTGGGGTGTCACTCAAAGAGGCGTGGCCAATGTAATAAAGGGCGTGGCTTAACACATCTAAGCTATAAATCTGTGTTGAGCATAGTGGGACATGCGACTAGTATTTGCTGTTACTGTCATTGCATCCAGATATATGATTCAACAAGTAACATCATACCTACAAGAAGTCAGGACTATTGGCTTTGTCAATAGTTGTTAGTGCATAAGATAAATAAGCAGCAATTCTGGCTTGTATATAATATTGAAAAAGCTTCAACTTAAAGCCCTGGTGACACCACAACAATGTTGCTGCACCTGAGTTTCAAAAAGTGAAGGGAAATCCAGGAGGAAATTACTCTCTTTGAACGATTTCCCTTCCCCTACAACGCTCACTTGGCATAAATAGTGAGAAGTGAGCAGCGCACATCGATGTACTCACCTTGCATGACGTCATGCCGTCAAAATGTATATTTCATAACAACAAATTCACAAGTAAGAGGGAAAGTGGCGCTAACAAGGAATCACTAATACAATTCAATGTAAAAAACTCAATTATATTTAATAATGTTCATGTTAAAAACAGCATGTATCATTGTCAACAAAACATAATAACCAATAACACACTCATATGTTCACAAATTTCACAGAATTTATAAAAATAATCATAGAATTAAAAAGAACCAAAAAGTGGCAAACATTATGTTTCCGACGCGCGTTTCGGCGTTTCAAAGACGCCTTCTTCAGGAGCCACAAAATATGTCTGTAGAAATGTATAAAAAACATATACATATAATCAGTACCATATAATAACGATTTTAAAATTTCATGTTCCTATCACAATTAGTTCAAAACATATTAAAAACGTTATTGACACAACCAGCATCAGTTAATCAACATTGCCTGACAAGTTCCTTAAAGGCACAACTTCCCTCTTTACTACAGCAATCCAAGTAAATACCAAACAGATTATAATTACAATAAAGGTATATTTGAGCAGTCGTTATCAAAGATTCTATCAAGGGAATAAATTTAGAGCCCTCCCACCCATCTAGTTGGCAAGAAATATGGCGGGGAATGAGGATGTCTGGGCTAACAAGATTAGTAAATTGAAAGAAATTGGTACTTTCAGTGGGGTGTCCTAGTTCCTACACTGGATTTACAACTAGCATAGAGCTAATCTTGAAGTTTCTTACTATGGCAGTATAATGCTATCAGAATGGTCTTTCTAGCGAATACTTGTTCTCTGATGTATGAACCTGTAATTGAACTGATAGTCTCTCTTTTTTTGCGGTATATTCTTCTGCACAGTATGTAGATGTTGTTAATCTATCCACTTAGACTTGACCCCTTTTATAGACTGAAACCTATGAGTATTCTATAAAAATGCCATCCTGTATCATTTAAGGAGTTTTTTTTTAAATTTAAAAACAAAATAGGCTTCAAGGTGCTAGCCTGTTATAATGATAACATATATCGCTATACAACCCCCAAATCTACTCACTTTTCAACAGCGTGAAGTAGTTTGATGCAGCACGTGATTACCAAATTCAAATCAGTGCCATTCTCTGTAGTGTATATAACTTCTTATCTGTGATCGTATTCAAATTATGAGAAAAGAGGGGGGTGGGGAAAAGAGAGGAGAAAACGAAAAAGGTTTGTTATTCTAGCTATTCATGTCTCTAGTTACCCCATTTTCGAATTTAATAGACTCAAAAGGAACTGTGACTCACAATAGTGAAATGATGATCGATAAAGTAGTCAGATCCTAGAAAATTCGACAAGGCCTTGGAAATTGGTTGTAGGTATATCTTGTCAGATTAAAAGCCAATATCTATATAAAAAAGGAAGACCAATTACGGTATTATAGTAAAAGATCCTGTATGATTTCAGACAAAACTGGCATGTTTATTATTGGATGTTGATCCTAACCAAGGTAGAAACACTATCGATCATAAAATGTATTTCAGCTGAAATAGAAACATTACTGCTCACATAATGTGTCAGTCACATAGTCGGGTATATACGATCTTTACAGTTTGTTCTTACCGGTGTATATTTAAATTATATTATTGGCATCTCCAGGCACGGATTTCTGTCATGAGTTATGTCAATTTCAATATTATAAAGGTCAGCAATTATCTGAGAGAAAGCAAGAAAGAATGAAAGAAAATAGAATTAATAAAAATGTATGCCGACAGGAAGAGCTTCCCTATTTTAAAGAGGCGAATCAAAATAGATCCGCTTCATCGGATTAAATCATCTTACCGATATATATTGCCGAGAGGTTGATCTACAAAACACTCTGCCGTACTAAGAGCACTTGGATGAGACGTTGGATATTCTTTTAAAGATACCAAATTTCTGAAAAATATATCGTAGAGGTATTGGTTAGGGAATGGGTTATAAGCTAAAGCTGTAATTACTCGCAGGGCTAATCTATAGGTGCTCGAATAGACTTACCGAAAAGATTAGATCGAAGTAGGTATAGACGGCATTTGGCGCAGTGAAAGATGTCCGTTGGCGTCTCACGACCGTTGAAACTCGTATCACCTGCTGCGAGAAACAGGCTGCCTCTAAATACTAGCCTTCCGAGTCACGTGGGACTGATCTCCCATTCCCACGTCACACAGATATTTTAAGGTATATCCTAACAATGTGGTAATGGGGTTGACTGCGGGTGGATGATGTTTACATCGGTCCCGGGTTATGTCTGCTGCACGGCGTGTGCGCTATATTGTAACAGTTACCACAGAGATAGATAAAACTCATCATCTCATAACAGTTACCACAAAGATGGATAACACGCGTAGTCAAGTCTGCGTGTAACCGTTAACAAGAGTTAAAGATATTCTTTTAGGTGCTAACAACATATGAAATACAAGCAAATATTTGCGGATATGGAAATGAAGAGTATAGACAAATTCCTCGGATATATGTTCTAGGTTAACATTGTCCAAAGATCGAAGGTAAATCTGCGGTTCGTGGCACGAAATGCAGAATGTATAAATGAAATCCGATGTACAAACAGATGTCGATAGAGATGTGGTCGAGCTACTAGATTATAACATATAGCATCCTCATATCGATGGATGTTTAATGTTTATTTAACTATATTGTAAGTATTGGGAATTTTAAATATAAGATATCAATACAAATCAGAGCAGGTATGCTACGAACAGTTAAGTTTCAGAATTAACAGTGTTCCTAGCGATGGCCAGGTTCACTATTCTTGACGGATGGACCTGTAAGTCACATCTTTTTTCCCATGGAGTTAAAATATCGCGTTTTCCCACGGAATTTCACTGTTCAACCCTTTCTTGAAAGTGTTGAGAACAAAAATCCAGTAAACCTCTCTTTTCTTTCTAATGGCGCATCCACCTTTTGTATCTGGTGTTCTTATTTTTTCTAAGATGCGCCATTTAAAATCTTCAGGGGTGTGATCCATTTCCAAAAAATGTTTCACTAAAGGCGCTGTCATTTTGCCTGTTCTGATTGCTGATCTATGCTCAGTAAGCCGCACCTGAATGGACCTGCAAGTTTCCCCAACGTAGCCTAAGCCACATTTACATTGAATGAAATATACCACATTAGTGGTTTTACAGTTCCAGATATCATTTGCTTTTGTAGAGAAACCATTATGTGTAAAATCTTCACCTTCGATGATATTTGTGCAAGATTTACACGAGCAACATTTTATTGTTCCACGTACTGTCAGATTAGATAACAGTGATTTCTGAAGAGACCATTGTTAGAAACCTCATCTCGAATCTTGAATGGACGATTTTGTCTTTTAGATTTTTATTCCTTTTATGTGCAAATAGTGGTTTCTTCAAGGTTTTGTTCGAAGTCGGGCTACAATTGAGAATGTGCCAATTGGCATTGATGATTTGTCTTATGCGCTCATTCAACGTAGAATGTGTGGTTATGCAGACAAGTTGGTCTTTGGATGGTTCATCCTTTGGGATTAGCAATGCATCACGATCAAAAAAACGTGCCCTTTTATAAGAGTTCCTGATAAGTCTGTGTGGATAACCACGTTCTAAGAATTTCTTCCTCATGACTAATGCTTGTCTATCGAAGTCCACAAGATTGGTGCAGTTCCTGCGAACTCTTAAAAATTGAGAGAATGGTATGCTCTCACGTTGACTTTTGGGGTGGAAACTACTAAAATGTAGTAAGGTATTACGTGCCGTGGTTTTCACGAACAAGTCCACCTCTAATTTGTTGTTATTTTCCCGTATCAAAAGATCCAAAAACTCAACCTGATTTACACTGTATTGGGCAGTAAATTTGAGGTTGACATCAGTCAAGTTGATCCACTCAAGGAATTCCATAAGGGAATCCATCCCATTGGTCCAGATAAAAAAGATATCATCTATGTATCTGGACCAATGGGAAATGGATTCGAAAAAGGGAGCAACCTCATTGTCGATGAACCTATCTTCGAACTGGGACATATAGATGTTTGCTATTGAGGGGGCTACTGAGGCCCCCATGCTTACCCCCTTAAGTTGGCGGAATAGTAAATTGCCAAATTCAAAGATATTATCAGTTAATACAATGTATAAACAATCAATGATGAATTTTTTTGGACAACATATATTATGCTTGTCGATAAACCAGTCAGTAGCTCTGATTGCTTCATCATGCCGTAACATCTCCACTTCTGAGAAGTGAGCAGCGCACATGATGTGCCTGTTGTCTTGAAACAGGTCTCTATTGCGCTCTGTTTTGTGCCCTGGCAAAGGTGTTCCGTTTTTTTTCCAGACTGCAGTGACAGCAGTCTGGAAAAAAGTGTGAGGGCACAAAACAGAGCCGATAGAGACCCGTTTCGAGGCCCCCTTTAAAAAAACTGCTGGTGCTTAGCACTGGAGAGACCCGGCCTGCTTAAAGCCCTAGTTGTACATCTTACACTGCTGCGCTTCTCCTGAACTCTGCCGTACTCCAGGGCTTGAAGTGGGATGAAAAAACTGGTGAGTCTCTCAAAGGAGTGTTGCCAATGTAATTAAGGACATGGCTTTTTACTTATAGTATTGAATCTTACACTGCTGCGCTTCTCCTCTGAACTCTGCGGTCCTTAATACCTTACTCCTGGGCTTGAAGTGGGTTGAAAAAACTGGGGGGGTTGTCTCTCAAAGGGATGTGGCCAATGTAATAACAGGCTTGTGAGCTGATGCCGAGGCTTGACCCTGGTTTCCCAGCTCCAAAGTCATCAGCTCTGCCCGTTACGTTTCATCCTCCCCTATTATGGCAGAATAGCATTCCTTTCAGGAAGGGTTGGAAGGGTATGCCCTGTCGTGGGTCCCTTGCTCACTTTGCCATTGGATTAAAGCTAGCCTGGCTGATGATGGCTGTTAGCCTGAAACCGGTCCCAGGATACTTGTTTCCGGTCCAGGGAAGACATGGCTTGGCAGTGCGCCCTGGACTGTTCCCATGAGGCACAGGGTCAAGACTGATTTGTATATAGCTGTGTCTGAACTGGGGTGGGGAAGTGAGCTAAAGAACAATGATGGATTCATCACAGATCTGTGACTGGGGCTAAGTGTCTGAAAAGTTTCAGCGCTTAGTCCATCATCTCCTTGTGTTTGCCATAAAGGTAAATAAACACGCCATCAGTACAGTGATTTCACACGCCATTGCTATGAATGCAAGACTCCAGTCTTCATTTTACTACACTGTCTTCCTGTGGGGGCCATGTATGTATGTCTTCAGGACTACCTGCATTACTTACAAAATAACAACACAAAAGTGTGCTTGAACTAATCAGAACCACTGGTAATTAAGGTGGTCACTTTCTATTCTCGTGTGTTTTTATCTGTGCCATTACAAATAGGATTAATGAAATCGGTCTTGACCCAGTCTCAAAAGGTACAATCCAGCACAAGCTGCTCTGCCTTATTTTTTAAGAGACAGAACGCAGTAACCCCCAGATTCCATTTTGGCCTTGTTAGGTCTTTTCAGAGAGGTGCTGATGAATCTTCTTAGTAAACCATTTTCCAAGACTCATGGCGACTCACCAAAACAGACATGCGGGCTGCCCCCTTGTGAGAAAATATGATAACAGGAATTTGGGCTTCAAAAGCCATGATTGTGTCCCTTACCAATACATGTTACAATACACCTGTTTACCATAGACATCACTTAGAACAGATCGTTTTTTGTGGATGGGCACCTTATTGTTAGTATTAGATTTTTGGGCTAAGGAATTTTTGGATTTTTAGGGGTCATCCTTTTTAGGTTTTGCCTCGCCAAAAAGATGCGCTCTGCGCATCTTTTTCGCGCAGGCGAAAACCTAATGAGTACTGTGTGTGGGTTTGGGTCGGCCCTCGTCATTCATTGGCTGGCTCCATAAATGGAGCCTAGCCATTGGATGAGGGGCCTGTCCGTCAATGCCGGACCAGACACGGGGGCGTTCCCGAGATTCTTTGGCTTTTGCCGACGTCACGCGACGTCAGGCGAAAGCCGGGAACGCCCCCGAATCTGGTCCGCCATTGAAGGCACCCGGAAGAAGTCCAGGTGAGTGCTTGCTTTTTTAAATGCTTGTTTGCCGGTTCCCACCCCCTCTCCCGCTCTCCGTGTCTCCCCGGCCCCGTTTCCGCCCCCTACCGCTGCCTCGGCTCCCGTTCCCGCCCCCCTACCGCTGCCTGGGCCGCCCTGTTCCCGCAGTGCCGTTTCTCCTGTGTGTGTGTGTCTCGTTTTGTAAATGTACCCGTATGGTTTCATGCTTTACCGATTTTTCTCTAGGATGAACGTTTATTTTGATGCAATTAATTTTTATAAATACATATTTTATGCAGATGTGGCTGCACACTTTTACTGCAATTTTTTTGTATTACCTGCGTTTAGTGATTTGTGTTTATAAGCACACCTGACATTTTATAGTTATTTTTTTTAATGTAAAATAAGAAGTTACAAGATAAAAGCTCCTTGCAATACAGACTTTTTTCCAAACAAAAGTTGTCCTGGCCGCGTTGTCCGACCTCGCTGTTGCTGCTCGCAGCTGGGCGGAAGTGCGTCGGGTTGCAGCGGGTTTTTCGGATGCTGCAGCGCTTTGTAGCTCTGCTCGGATAGAGCAGCGGCTGTTCTCTCCCTGAGCATTGGCAGGTGGAGCAATTTTTGCCAAGGTTATGATCGGTATCTGCTGTTCCTCACTTGGGAGAGTAGACCAGAGCCCGGGATTGCCACCAGTGGAGGTCTGTTTTGGAAATGTTTTTTTATACTGCATGAACACGTTCGATAAAATACGCTCATTCTCCTCGTGTGATGTAGGTCAATGTCCTCTCTCTTTTGGTCTTCCTGTCTTTGAGATCACTGAACGAAAAATTCACTTGCTGTTCTCCACAATCTAAGGGAAGGCAGGGCACTCCGTTCTTATATTAGTATCATGGGCTTCCCAGGAGTTAACTAACTATACGAGCAGTTCTTTGTCATCTTTGTGTATTTGCTGCTGTATGTGTATTCTGTTGCAGTGTCTCTATGTGCCTGTCCTTTTATTTGTATGACTGTCGGAATGTGTCTCTATGTGCCAGTTTGTGGATTGTGCCTGCTTGATTTTATATTTCTGTGTCCGTTTGTTGGCGTTTCTCTGTGCCTGTCTTTCCTTGACTTTGTGCCTTTCCCCAGTGTGTGTCTGCCTCTTCGTGTTTTTGTGTGCCTGTCCGATCGCGTGTCTCTGTGCCGTTTTCTGTCGGTACCTGACATGAAGTATTTCCCTGAGCCCAAGGTTGTGCTTGGCGATGTGCGGGTTGGCCTGTTGTCCGTTTACCAGGATACTTATTTTACCTATCTTATAATGTGCGCAAGAATTTATGTATATATTGTGTGCGGCAATTTTGGGTCTATCGTGTGAACGAGTTGTGGTGTACTCGGGTCTACTGATCTTGTTTGTCGCTTCTTGTCTGGCTACATGTGTCATTTAATTTCTTCATATATTCTTGCGAGCATGTTGGGCTGCATTGTTCCTTATGCTGTGTGCACAAACCATGCTTCCAGGTGTTTGTGAGGTTGTCTTTCTGTCTGAGTGTAACTGACTCTGTTGTGGACTGTGGTATGCATGCAAGTCTGTCTCTGTATTAGTTGAAGCTTGTTGTTTTAGATTTTGATTCCTGAATGCGACACAAGTACACGGATCTCAGCGGGCTGAGTTCTGAGATTTCCCAGTTGATAACTAGTGATTGTGGAACGGTGAAACCAGCTATTACCAGCGAGTTTGGATGAACTGTTTGGTAAGTAGCGCTCAGGACTTGAGGGATACCCGGGGAAAATGAAATAATGATTACCCCTTTAGGGAACCTGGGTTTGCCATCCTGGCTTTGACGAATGTGCGGTTCTGATTCGAGGCACATGTTTGTTTTTATCTGTCCCTCTTACAGAATTTGTCCCCATGTGACTCTCCTTCATGAGTTTGACAACTCACCGTTGCCTTTGAGTCATGCCCTAAACCCAGGAAGCTGATACAGTGAGTGCAGATAGTGCTTACTCTGTGAGAAGAGGTGCCGAGCCTCTGAATACTGTTTTTGAGAACCGAAGGGCTAGTTGGGGTTATGTGCCTTAGCTCCTGACATCTTCCTTAACCTGGTTCACGTTGTTGTATGTGATCCCCTGTCACATAATTCGTTGCTCCACTGTCACATAATTCTTTGCTCCCTTGTGATGCTGTGTGTGTGTGTGTGTGATGCTGTGTGTGTGTGTGTGTGATGCTGTGTGTGTGTGTGATGCTGTGTGTGTGTGTGATGCTGTGTGTGTGATGCTGTGTGTGTGTGTGTGATGCTGTGTGTGTGATGCTGTGTGTGTGTGTGTGTGTGTGTGATGCTGTGTGTGTGTGTGTGTGTGATGCTGTGTGTGTGTGTGTGTGATGCTGTGTGTGTGATGCTGTGTGTGTGTGTGTGATGCTGTGTGTGTGTGTGTGATGCTGTGTGTGTGTGTGATGCTGTGTGTGTGTGTGATGCTGTGTGTGTGATGCTGTGTGTGTGTGTGATGCTGTGTGTGTGTGTGATGCTGTGTGTGTGTGTGTGATGCTGTGTGTGATGCTGTGTGTGTGTTGCTGTGTGTGTGTGTGTGTGTGATGCTGTGTGTGTGTGTGATGCTGTGTGTGTGTGTGATGCTGTGTGTGTGTGTGTGTGTGTGTGTGTTGCGGTGTGTGTGTGTGTTGCGGTGTGTGTGTGTGTTGCGGTGTGTGTGTGTGTTGCTGTGTGTGTTGCTGTGTGTGTGTGTGATGCTGTGTGTGTGTGTGTGTGATGCTGTGTGTGTGTGATGCTGTGTGTGTGATGCTGTTTGTGTGTAGGGCTGTGTGTGTGGGGGTGGGCTCTGTGTGTGGCTCTGTGTGCGTGTGGCTGTGTGTGTGTGTGGGGGTGTGGGTGCAAATGCAATAGGTCTCGCATTTGCAAAAGATTAAGCTATTGGCATTGTAAATGACCATGCCATTTATTTATCTGTTTTCAAAACTAACACATAAATAAACAATTTGTCATTTAAAGTGCCAATAGCTCTAACTTTGTCAAAGGCAAAACCGTTGCATTGTACTTGGTATCGAATCCAACAGCGGCCATGATGCTATGGAAAGAAAGGACAAAGCATATTGACCCACTGTTGACACTATGGAAAGAATGGAGGAAGTATCAAAAAAAGACCGGTGGAGCATAAGAACCGAGCTAGGGGATGCTCACCCATGAAAAAGGAGACTGCTGTTCTTTCCATGCCCTCAGAAAGTTCTCTTTAGGCCACAGCCCCCTAGATTTGAAATGGCTTGCTACCTACCATTTTCAGAACAAAGAAAGGGGTGTGGCAGTTATTTTGATGAGGAGAAAAGATAATGGGCCAGAAGTTGTGTGTGTGGGGGGGCTCTGTGTGGGTGTGTGTGGGGGGCTTTGTGTGGCTGTGTGTGGGGGGGCTCTGTGTGGGTGTGTGTGTGGGGGGGGGTTTGTGTGTGTTGGGGGGGCTCTCTGTGGGTGTTGGTGTGTGTCATTTGCGAGAGATAAAGCTAGTGGCATTGTAAATGACAATGCCATTTATTTATGTTAAAAAAAACATAAATAAAAATAATGTCAAGAGCAATGCCAATCGCTCTAACTTTAACAAAGGCAAAACCATTGCATTGTAAATGCTTGTCTAGGACCTGCAACAGTTTTAGGAGGTAACACCTTTAAGTACTCGAAATGCTTCGATATCACATGGGCTAGGTCATCGTAAAGCATTGATACCTGTATCTCGTCAACCAACATGACACCTTATTTTTCTAATGAATCTAAATGAGTCCAAGAAGACCAAGAAGACACAACGGCTCCATGTAAACCAGAATTCTAGTGTGAGGAAGCTGTAAAGACCCTTCAGGTTATACCTGGCTTGGAAGGTGCCACGATATTCGTCTTTTCTTTGTAATATTTACACGTGTATTTGGCTTATTTTTCTTTCTCTAAAGTAACTTGCTGACTGAATGTAGAAGTTAATGGGTGTTGTCCAAGTGCTGTGTCATACTGATTGAACCTCTGAACCTCTCCTGGAGGAAATCTTGAATGCCCTCCCTCTTAACCCTGAGTGAGTCCAGTGCCTAAATTCTCTTGGCTATCCATTTTTGAGCGCAAAAGTATTGTGCCCTTGTGACTCGAACTGTGAACATCTTTATTCATTAAATGCAAGTATGGCCAGGTAGTCTCAGACTGCCCGGAGACTCCCTATAAAAGGCCCTCACAAATACCACAATTAATTTGATTAATAAGTATTTGCCTTAAATGCCCTCAATGTGAGTGTTGATTTGGGATCCTTTCCTGAGGGCTAAGTTTCTTCACTTGTCGGCAAGACAGGATTGGAGTGTTATGCAGATGCAAGTGAAGAAAATGCATCAAGATGAAGCCTCCTGCGATCTAATGGAAATGTACCATTTTATTTTGGTCTATAGGCAATGTATCAAAGCTGTGAGCCAAGTAGAGAGATGGTTAGTAGAAATGAAGACGAGGACTCCTGCTCACCTCACAAGTTGTCTGATAATAGATAGAACACCAAACTCCTCTGTCAGCGGATTCATGTGAAACCTGCTTTTACAGATTTCCTAAGTTGCAGATTATGTTTGCTGTTGTGTGTGAGTTGGTTAGGGAGAGGCACACTAGTTTCAGAATTCATCCCAGTACCCCATATCTCAATGAGTATAGTTTTCACATGCTGTGGGTCCACCTGGATCCAGTTGTGAATATGCGAAGTCTGAACATACGGCAACTCTAGTTAATTCTCACTCACAAATGATGGAATTGTCGAGAAGCTATATTGTGATGAAGAAGTCAGTCGGCCACTGTAGAGCATAGGTCTTCAAACTGTGGGGTGCAGCATCCCCCCAGGGGGAGTGGGCACTCCACCCCACCACTTCTCTTCCATTGTTGCTTTCAGCGCGAAATGCCACGCAAGGCTGAAAGTGCTTAACCCCCTGCCGTCGTGTGTCTCAGCTCAAGCTGCTGGGGGCTCGGCTGGGCAGTGTCTGGAGTCTTATCTCCAGCATGCCCACGCTGTGCCTGCCTGGCTGGATTTCTGCAGCCCTCCCAACAAGCATTTGCAATGCAATGGGTCTCACATTATTAAAGTTTGAGCTATAGGCATTGCTAATAATAATGCAACACCAATAGCTCAAACAATCAGTAATGCGAGACCTATTGCATTACTGTTATTACTACTAGTTTTGAGGCTACTTCCCAAACCAGTCTGCAAGAAACAAGGTAAGTGGCCCAAAGTCTTAGAAAGAGTGGGTATTCAGTGGCGCCCCGAACAAGGGAATGCATTTGAAATGTCATTGGCTGAGATGATGAGGGACTAACAACCCTCTGGAAAAGAAGCCTGTTCTATTTATAAATTGGCATCGTAAAATTTCACCTCATATCCCAATTTGCAGTGAAGAGTTCACCCTGGTGTATAATATGAGTGGGTTTACCGGGCAGAGTTCGGCCAGAGAAATTTAACAGGAAGCAGAGATTAACAGCACCACTGAGCAAGAAGGAAGCAGAAACAGTGATGATTAAATGCACAAAGCAGCAAAGCCCCACAGGCCTGTTGTGAGCTTTTCCACTTTGCCAACAAGTAAACAACCATCCAAAATCCTTCTCTTACCACTGATGTGACTGCTAATCAGGATGCAGCATAATTTCCAATTTTCCTCTGTTTACACCCGCAGCAATAAGTGGGCAGGGGCGAGCTACAGATTTAATACAGGTCTTGAAACAGCACCATCTACAGCATGTAGCACCACACCAGATACTAATTCTTGATTTGTATAGGATGGCTCATGAGTTTCCTTATTAATCACCTGTTGTGCCCAATTATTTTCTGAGTGATCCAGAGTCCTCTGCTTTTCCTAAAATGGTCTCTGGGTTTACCCTCCAAATTTGAAGGATGAACCACATTCATGTGTTCCCATACGCAGTACTGATCTTGAGCTGGGGTTGAATGTCTATCTGACATTTGGTGAAATGCTTAACATTGAACAAAGCACACCACTGACTGGGCGTTGGGGGGGCAGCACTCGGCCTGGGGCCCCTGTGGATCCCTACCCCCTTCCCTGCTCTCGTGAATCTTTGGCCCAGAGCAGGGTCAGTAAGTGGTCAGGCAGGTAGCGAAAAGAGTTTCCACTTGCGTCCTCTAACGAGTGTTGTGGGGGAGGTCAGCCAGAAATGTGTCTCACAATAATTGTATAACTGGAGATGCCGCTGTTGCAGACGCTGGGGGTCTTTTTAAGACAACGCCATGTTTAGCTTTCCCTTTTTGTTCCTGCGACAGCAGAACCACATCACCAAGAAATACCAGTACTGCCACATTTATTATTATTCTTGGTATTTACATCACAGTTGCCATAGGTGCTGACTTTGGTTCTGAGGACCTGGGTCCGAGTCCTGGCATTGGCCCAACACCATGTGATCCTGGACAAAATCACTTAATTTACCAGTGACTTACGAAAAATGAATTTGACCTTGATTAAAATCGCTAGTGCTTGTTTAACATGTTCCAATCCCTAGAGCTGAGTCCACGAGCTGAGTCAACAAGCCTAATATAGCAAATATTGTGAAGTATGCCTACCATCTGTCCTCACTTCCTTCGTAGACCAAATTTAAATGCTTTCTTGTGCAGCTATTTCTGATGCTTTGGAAGGCGATCTTCTTTATAAGCCAACTATGCTAACAAATTGACTCGATGCTGCTAGAGAATAAAGCTGTATATATCCTCTTGAATTCCTTATATCACATGTGTATGTAAATGTCTCCTAGGCCTTCTTGGAAAATGTGGCTGGCCTCCTACTGGCATGGCAACAATTGGCCATACTCCACATGATCACAGAATTTTCAATTGTGTCTGAAAGCATGTGCTGTGGAACCCCTTTTTAGGTCGAGCTCTCGACCTATTGTGGCCAAGTTGCTCCTCAAGGGGCGTAGAGCGGTGCACGCGCGGCGATTCAGGAACGTGAATGCGCACGTACAGGCATACACACATCTCTTGCTCCACTTTCACACTCACGAAGCACACACACATGCACGCACGGACGGACGGACACACACACACACACACACACACACAGTGCAGACACACACACGTGCCAAGCCCCACTTGCCAAGCCCCACTTACCTCATCAGTGGCTTCAGCCGCCACTCCTGACGCCACCGGTCCTCTGGCCATCCACTCCATGGGCGCAGGCTTCTCCCAAAGACGAAAGTCCCGCCCCACGACAGCCGTGAGCGTGCACATCCCGAAACCGGAAGTTCGGGAGTGTGCACGCTCACAGCTTACTGTACGAGAAGCCACTGGGTTATTTTTGGCATATTTAATTTTAAAGGATAGCCTAGATTAGCATGGGCAATCATTCGTGTAGTAAGTGGCTAAGTGGCGCCTTGCGGTGCAAACAGCTCCAGCTACAACTTCAGCGTGCTCAAGTAATTGTTTTGTTAAAAGTGGATGCAAGGTAAGTTCCAGACACTTGCCTATCCGTGTCAAGCGGTTTAAATCGGTAAGAACAGCGCAAAGACCCCATGGATCCCACACACAGGCAGATCTTCTGAAGTAGTAATAGCTGTGAGCGTGCACATCCCGAAACCGGAAGTTCGGGAGTGTGCACGCTCACGGCTTGTTGTTGTTCTGTTTTAGCGCACATATTCACTTTCATGGCAGCCTTAAAACATTCCTGATGAATTAAAACTTACTGCGTGCTCTCCCTGAGAAGGAAATTCTTTTAAAAACTTTCTTCGGCTGTGGTTGACAAGAAGGTGACGTTCATTTTTTTTTTTTTAAGCAAATAGCCCTGCGTTTCTTTAATCTGCCGGTATTGGTTGACATTGTGATGTTTGGTGAAGTCCTGGCAGCTAGCATTTTCAGATGTCTGTAGCACAGTGTGAAAAAGAAGAATGTTGACAAATATTGTCAAAATAATGATTCAATACACATTTAATTTTGCTACTGTCTGTGAACATGCATTGAAATATATTTCTGTTGTAAACTCGACTCGCAACTGGGAGTGTGTGTTAAATGAAGGAGCACACCGTACACTTTGGGACTGAACTGTTTTCTTGTCTTGATGGGGCTACAGCAGTTGCCTGCAGTGAGCAACAATTAAGTCAATGCTTTGTTAGCTGAGAATTGGAGTTAAAACTCAGCCTTACCGTTCGACACAGAGATTTTAGGATGCATTCTGGTCAAATGTGTCTGTTTCATGTTTCAACGCTGCCTCTACAGGCTAGCATCACCTATTCCTTACACTGATTATTTAACTAGAAAGACGATGAGGTCATCGTTGACAGTAACAAATCCCTTTAGTATCTTTTAATGTACCTGCTTTTGTTTAATAAAATCTCATTCCACTGGTGTGCCGTCTCATTAGTGCATAGCACACTACAGATTCCCCGTATTCCCATTTAAACAGAGACCTGCTTCCACAAAGAGGACGAGGAAGGTAATGTTAAAATGACATGGGGTGGTTGCGAATCCAAGTACTTTAACTGTTGTCATGCCAGATGATGTGGCTATAAATATAACAATATTCTCTGCGCAGCGCTATGTTTTTAGGTCTCGTCTATTATATTCCGCAAGGAATAAATAGACGAGAGTATTGTGGGCAAACCAAGCTCTGAAACCATCACAGACTTTGGACAGTTCGTGTGGAGCACTCGTGCGGAAAGCGCGTCCACATCAAAGCCATCAGCCTCCCTCCCACAGGCATCTGTTGGTTCCCCAGCGTTGGCGCAGTGCGTGCTCGGCCTCACTTCTCCTCCCCCCTAATTACATCCCTTACATCCCTAATTTCACTTTCACGGACGCGAGGCCTTGAGCTTCACTTCAAAGGCATCCTCCCTTTGTGGTCTGTCCGACCACTTTACTGTGTCCTTCGTTGTCTCTCTTTCTCTCTGACTCTACTGATATCCCTCACCCAATCTGTGCCCCCTCATCTCAGCGTCTCCTTCGCCCTCCCCCCACTCATCCTCTCTTCCCACCCTCACCCTATCTCTAATTTTACTTTTAACTTCTCTCTGACCCCTCGTCTCCTCTTCCCGTGCCCCTCGTGCATGTCTGCCTCGCCGCCCCTCTCCAGGCGCTCATGTCTCCCTCGACTCCTCCTTTCTACCATCCTCCCTCTTTCCCGTCATCTTTTCTCACATGCATCTCTCCTATCACCCCCTCCCCCTCATCTTCCCAGATGTGTCCCCCCTCCCATGTCTCTTTCTGTTGTCCTCTGTCTCACTCAGCCCTTCTCTCATCCTTCCTGTTTTGCGCGCCCTCCATTTCGTTATGCCCCTCTTTCCCTTATGCCACCTCTCATCTCCGTTATGCCTGCACGTGAGGATACTGAAAGCATCAACACGCGCCCTCGGCCTCTTTCCAGCTCGGATTCATGCACAGCGGGGATGGGTGCAATGCCAGCGTCTCCGGTACTGGCAAACGCTGCAGGCAGCATTCCAGTCCATCGTTTTTCGCCCACTATGTCACTCGACAGACACCAGCACGTGCACAGCAGCTTTGGAGTTGCCCCGTCCAGCCCCAGCGGGCAGGCCAGGGCTTCTCTGGATGGGAGACAAGCCACTGCTGACCGTTCCAGCCCATGTCTGCCCGGCCATGGGGTGGAGCCCTAGTTCTGTGGCAAGAGGGCAGGTGCCTAATTGGTTTCCGGTGCTGAGAGATAAGCAAAATGGCAGTTTATGAATACAGTATGCATTGAAAATTACTAATACCTGCCTCCCCAGACTATATTTTAGCTATGGGGATTTGGAATAAAGAGCACTTGCTACCCAACATATGCACTCATGTCAAATAGAACCTCTGGTAAAAAGTACACCATCATGAAGTTACCTATTGTATTTTTTGGTCGGGAGGGGGAACATGCCTTTATGCATTGGGGTGTAGAGGAATGACTTGGCAAACTGGATGACTAGCTTATTGCAAGAGACTGAGTGGTTCAAGGTTTACATCACTCTACCGCCCTCACTCTACTGCCCTCACGCTACCGCCCTCACTCTACCACTCTACAGGCCTCACTCTACCACCCTCACTCTACCACTCTACCGCCTTCACTCTACCGCCCTCACGCACTCATTCTACCACTCTACCGCCCTCACTCTACCACCCTCACTCTACCACTCTACTGCCCTCACGCTACCGCCCTCACTCTACTGCCCTCACTCTACTGCCCTCACTCTACCGCCCTCACTCTACCGCCCTCACTCTACCGCCCTCACTCTACCGCCCTCACTCTACCACTCTACTGCCCTCACTCTACCACTCTACCGCCCTCTCTACCACTCTACCGCCCTCACTCTACCACTCTACCGCACTCTCTACCACACTCACTCTAACACTCTACCGCCCTCATTCCCTCACTCTACAACTCTACCGTCCTCATGCCCTCACTCTACAACTCTACCGTCCTCATGCCCTCACTCTACCTCCCTGACTCTACCACTCTACCACCCTCACTCTACCACTGTACCGCCCTCACGCCCTCACTCTTATCCATCGCCCTCACTCTTATCCATCGCCCTCACTCTTATCCATCGCCCTCACTCTTATCCATCGCCCTCACTCTTATCCATCGCCCTCACTCTTATCCATCGCCCTCCCTCTTATCCATCGCCCTCCCTCTTATCCATCGCCCTCCCTCTTATCCATCGCCCTCCCTCTTATCCATCGCCCTCCCTCTTATCCATCGCCCTCCCTCTTATCCATCGCCCTCCCTCTTATCCATCGCCCTCCCTCTTATCCATCGCCCTCCCTCTTATCCATCGCCCTCCCTCTTATCCATCGCCCTCCCTCTTATCCATCGCCCTCCCTCTTATCCATCGCCCGCCCTCTTATCCATCGCCCTCACTCTTATCCATCGCCCTCACTCTTATCCATCGCCCTCACTCTTATCCATCGCCCTCACTCTTATCCATCGCCCTCACTCTTATCCATCGCCCTCACTCTTATCCATCGCCCTCACTCTTATCCATCGCCCTCACTCTTATCCATCGCCCTCACTCTTATCCATCGCCCTCACTCTTATCCATCGCCCTCACTCTTATCCATCGCCCTCACTCTTATCCATCGCCCTCACTCTTATCCATCGCCCTCACTCTTATCCATCGCCCTCACTCTTATCCATCGCCCTCACTCTTATCCATCGCCCTCACTCTTATCCATCGCCCTCACTCTTATCCATCGCCCTCACTCTTATCCATCGCCCTCACTCTTATCCATCGCCCTCACTCTTATCCATCGCCCTCACTCTTATCCATCGCCCTCACTCTATCTATCGCCCTTACTCTAGCTCTCTTCCACCCCACCTCCTTCTTTATATCCATGTTCTCTTCACCTGTGTTGATCTGCTGCTCTCTTCCACCCCGCCTCCTTCTTTAACGCTGTTCTTTTCTCCTGTGCTGATCTCCTGTTCCCTTCCACCACCTGCTTCTCTAACTCCCTGTTCTCTTCTCCCATGCTGATCTGCTGTTCGCATCCTCCCGCCTCCTTCTCTAACTCCCTGTTCTCTTCTCCTGTGCTGATATGCTGCTCTATTCCACACCGCATCCTTCTTTAACTCTGTTCTTTTCTCCTGTGCTGATCTGCTGCTCTCTTCCACCCGCCTCCTTCTTTAACTCCCTGTTCTCTTCTCCTGTGCTGATCTGCTGCTCTCTTCCACCGCACCTCCTTCTTTACATCCCTGTTCTCTTCTCTTCTCCTGTGCTGATCTGCTGCTCTCTTCCACCCCACCTCCTTCTTTACATCCCTGTTCTCTTCTCTTCTCCTGTGCTGATCTGCTACTCTCTTCCACCCCACCTCCTTCTTTAACTCCCTGTTCTCTTCTCCGGTGCTGACCTGCTGTTCTCTTTCACCCCACCTCCTTCTCTAACTCCCTGTTCTCTTCTCCTGCACTGATTTGCTGTTCTTTTCCACCGCATCCTTCTATAACTACCGGTTCTCTTCTGTGCTGATCTGCTGCTCTCATCCACCCACCTCCTTCTTTAACTCCCTGTTCTCTTCTCCTGTGCTGATCTGCTGCTCTCTTCCACCCCACCTCCTTCTTTAACTCCCTGTTCTCTTCTCCGGTGCTGACCTGCTGTTCTCTTTCACCCCACCTCCTTCTCTAACTCCCTGTTCTCTTCTCCTGCACTGATTTGCTGTTCTTTTCCACCGCATCCTTCTATAACTACCGGTTCTCTTCTGTGCTGATCTGCTGCTCTCATCCACCCACCTCCTTCTTTAACTCCCTGTTCTCTTCTCCTGTGCTTATCTGCTGCTCTCTTCCACCCCACCTCCTTCTTTACATCCCTGTTCTCTTCTCTTCTCCTGTGCTGATCTGCTGCTCTCTTCCACCACACCTCCTTCTTTACATCCCTGTCCTCTTCTCTTCTCCTGTGCTGATCTGTTACTCTCTTCCACCCGCCTCCTACTTTAACTCCCTGTTCTGTTCCCCCGTGCAGATCTGCTGCTCTCTTCCACCCGCCTCCTTCTTTAACTCTGTTCTTTTCTCCTGTGCTGATCTGCTGCTCTCTTCCACCCGCCTCCTTCTTTACCTCCCTGTTCTCTTCTCCTGTGCTGATCTGCTGCTCTCTTCCACCCCACCTCCTACTTTAACTCCCTGTTCTGTTCCCCCGTGCAGATCTGCTGCTCTCTTCCACCCGCCTCCTTCTTTAACTCTGTTCTTTTCTCCTGTGCTGATCTGCTGCTCTCTTCCACCCGCCTCCTTCTTTACCTCCCTGTTCTCTTCTCCTGTGCTGATCTGCTGCTCTCTTCCACCCGCCTCCTACTTTAACTCCCTGTTCTGTTCCCCCGTGCAGATCTGCTGCTCTCTTCCTCCCGCCTCCTTCTTTAACTCTGTTCTTTCTCCTGTGCTGATCTGCTGCTCTCTTCCACCCGCCTCCTTCTTTACCTCCCTGTTCTCTTCTCCTGTGCTGATCTGCTTCTCTCTTCCACCCCACCTCCTTCTTTAACTCCCTGTTCTCTTCTCCGGTGCGGACCTGCTGTTCTCTTTCACCCCACCTCCTTATCTAACTCCCTGTTCTCTTCTCATGCACTGATTTGCTGTTCTTTTCCACCGCCTCCTTCTATAACTACCGGTTCTCTTCTGTGCTGATCTGCTGTTCTCTTCCAACCCACCTCCTTCTCTACCTCCCTGTTCTCTTCTCCTGTGCTGTTCTGCGGTTCTCTTTCACCCCACCTCCTTATCTAACTCCCTGTTCTATTCTCTTCTCCTGTGCTGAACTGCTGCTCTCTTCCTCCCCACCTCCTTCTTTAACTCCCTGTTCTCTTCTGCTTTGCTGATCTGTTCCTCTCTTCTACCCATCTCCTTCTCTAAATCCCTGTTCTCTTCTCTCAAGCTGATATGCTGCTCTCTTCCACCGTGCCTCCTTCTTTAACTCTGTTCTTTTCTCCTGTGCTGATCTGCTGCTCTCTTCCACCCCACCTCCTTCTTTAACTCCCTGTTTTCTTCTCATGTGCTGATCTGCTGCTCCCTTCCACCCGCCTCCTTCTTTAACTCCCTGTTCTCTTTTGCTGTGCTGATCTGCTGCTCTCTTCCACCCACCTCCTTCTTTACATCCCTGTTCTCTTCTCTACTCCTGTGCTGATCTGCTACTCTCTTCCACCCGCCTCCTACTTTAACTCCCTGTTCTGTTCCCCCGTGCTGATCTGCTGCTCTCTTCCACCCGCCTCCTTCTTTAACTCTGTTCTTTTCTCCTGTGCTGATCTGCTGCTCTCTTCCACCCGCCTCCTTTACCTCCCTGTTCTCTTCTCCTGTGCTGATCTGCTGCTCTCTTCCACCCCACCTCCTTCTTTAACTCCCTGTTCTCTTCTCCGGTGCTGACCTGCTGTTCTCTTTCACCCCACCTCCTTCTCTAACTCCCTGTTCTCTTCTCCTGCACTGATTTGCTGTTCTTTTCCACCGCCTCCTTCTATAACTACCGGTTCTCTTCTGTGCTGATCTGCTGCTCTCATTCACCCACCTCCTTCTTTAACTCCCTGTTCTCTTCTCCTGTGCTGATCTGCGGTTCTCTTTCACCCAACCTCCTTATCTAACTCCCTGTTCTATTCTCTTCTCCTGTGCTGAACTGCTGCTCTCTTCCTCCCCACCTCCTTCTTTAACTCCCTGTTCTCTTCTGCTTTGCTGATCTGTTCCTCTCTTCTACCCATCTCCTTCTCTAACTCCCTGTTCTCTTCTCTTCTCTCATGCTGATATGCTGCTCTCTTCCACCGTGCCTCCTTCTCTAACCCCCTGTTCTCTTTTACTGTGCTGATCTGCTACTCTCTTCCACCCCACCTCCTTCTTTAACTCTGTTTAATTCTCCTGTGCTGATCTGCTGCTCTCTTCCACCCCACCTCCTTCTTTAACTCCCTGTTTTCTTCTCCTGTGCTGATCTGCTGCTCTCTTCCACCCGCCTCCTTCTTTAACTCCCTGTTCTCTTTTGCTGTGCTGATCTGCTGCTCTCTTCCACCCACCTCCTTCTCTAATTCCCTGTTCTCTTCTATTCTCCCGTACTGATCTGCTGTTCTCTTCCACCGCCTCCCTCTCTAGCTCCCTGTTCTCTTCTCCTGTGCCGATCTGCTGTTCTCTTCCACCCGCCTCCTTCTTTAACTCCCTGTTCTCTTTTGCTGTGATGATCTGCTGCTCTCTTCCACCCACCTCCTTCTCTAATTCCCTGTTCTCTTCTATTCTCCCATACTGATCTGCTGCTCTCTTACATCGCCTCCCTCTCTAGCTCCCTGTTCTCTTCTCTTCTCCTGTGCCGATGTGCTGTTCTCTTCCACCCGCCTCCTTCTTTAACTCTCTGTTCTCTTCTGCTGTGCTGATCTGCTGCTCTCTTCCACATACATCCTTCTGTAACCGCACACACACATACATACAACTACGCACACACAAACACACATCACCCCACACATCACCCCACACATCACCCCACACATCACCCCACACATCACCCCACGCACAACCCCACGCACAACCCCACGCACAACCCCACGCACAACCCCACGCACAACCCCATGCTCAACCACACTCTATCTAGCTAACGCCCTCACTCTATCTAGCTAACGCCCTCACGCTATCTAGCTAACGCCCTCACGCTATCTAGCTAACGCCCTCACGCTATCTAGCTAACGCCCTCACGCTATCTAGCTAACGCCCTCACGCTATCTAGCTAACGCCCTCACGCTATCTAGCTAACGCCCTCACGCTATCTAGCTAACGCCCTCACGCTATCTAGCTAACGCCCTCACGCTATCTAGCTAACGCCCTCACGCTATCTAGCTAACGCCCTCACGCTATCTAGCTAACGCCCTCACGCTATCTAGCTAACGCCCTCACGCTATCTAGCTAACGCCCTCACGCTATCTAGCTAACGCCCTCACGCTATCTAGCTAACGCCCTCACGCTATCTATCTATCTATCTTTCGCCCTCACGCTATCTATCTATCTATCTTTCGCCCTCACGCTATCTATCTATCTATCTTTCGCCCTCACGCTATCTATCTATCTATCTTTCGCCCTCACGCTATCTATCTATCTTTCGCCCTCACGCTATCTATCTATCTTTCGCCCTCACGCTATCTATCTATCTTTCGCCCTCACGCTATCTATCTATCTTTCGCCCTCACGCTATCTATCTATCTTTCGCCCTCACTCTATCTATCTATCTTTCGCCCTCACTCTATCTATCTATCTTTCGCCCTCACGCTATCTATCTATCTTTCGCCCTCACGCTATCTATCTATCTTTCGCCCTCACGCTATCTATCTATCTTTCGCCCTCACGCTATCTATCTATCTTTCGCCCTCACTCTATCTATCTATCTATCGCCCTCACTCTATCTATCTATCTATCGCCCTCACTCTATCTATCTATCTATCTATCGCCCTCACTCTATCTATCTATCTATCTATCTATCGCCCTCACTCTATCTATCTATCTATCGCCCTCACTCTATCTATCTATCTATCGCCCTCACTCTATCTATCTATCTATCGCCCTCACTCTATCTATCTATCTATCGCCCTCACTCTATCTATCTATCGCCCTCACTCTATCTATCTATCGCCCTCACTCTATCTATCGTCCTCCCTCTCGCTATCTTTCGCCCTCACGCTATCTATCTATCTATCTTTCGCCCTCACGCTATCTATCTATCTATCTTTCGCCCTCACGCTATCTATCTATCTATCTATCTATCGCCCTCACTCTATCTATCTATCTATCTCCCTCACTCTATCTATCTATCTATCGCCCTCACTCTATCTATCTATCTATCGCCCTCACTCTATCTATCTATCTATCGCCCTCACTCTATCTATCTATCGCCCTCACTCTATCTATCGTCCTCCCTCTCGCTATCTTTCGCCCTCACGCTATCTATCTATCTATCTTTCGCCCTCACGCTATCTATCTATCTATCTTTCGCCCTCACTCTATCTATCTATCTATCTATCTATCGCCCTCACTCTATCTATCTATCTATCTCCCTCACTCTATCTATCTATCTATCGCCCTCACTCTATCTATCTATCTATCTATCTATCGCCCTCACTCTATCTATCTATCTATCTCCCTCACTCTATCTATCTATCTATCTCCCTCACTCTATCTATCTATCGCCCTCACTCTATCTATCTATCGCCCTCACTCTATCTATCTATCTATCGCCCTCACTCTATCTATCTATCTATCGCCCTCACTCTATCTATCTATCTATCGCCCTCACTCTATCTATCTATCTATCTATCGCCCTCACTCTATCGTCCTCCCTCTCGCTATCTTTCGCCCTCACTCTATCTATCGTCCTCCCTCTCGCTATCTTTCGCCCATCTATCGCCCTCACTCTATCTATCGCAGCACCACAGCATCACTCAGGGGTACCACAGCATCACTCAGGGGCACCACAACATCACTATGCGCTACCACAGCATCACTGAACGCCACAGCATCACTCGTCGCCACCACAACATCACTCAGCGCCACCACAGTATCAATCTGTGCAACCATTCAACAATAACTGGTTCAAATATTTTCTCTCAATGTTTCAAGCTTTATTACAAATGTCACAAAAAGATGTTAATATTTCACTTCTGTTCTTGGATTTTCATCACAATAAAATGCACTGAACATAATCTTCACAAAAGTTATTTACAAAAGTTTAAGCTATTGCCATTATAAATTACAATAACTTTTATTTAAGTATTAATTATTTAAAAAAATTAAAAGCCATTGTTATTTGTAATATCAATACATCTAAGTCACGTAAATACAAAACATGTTGCATTACAAATGCTATAGGTGTCACATTTGCAAAAGATAAAAGTATTGGCATTGTAATTGACAAAGCTATTAATTTCGCTATTTTCAAAACCAACACATAAATTAAAAAAAATTAATTTACAAGACCAATAGCTCAAACTTTCCTAATGCGAGACCTATTGCATTGCAAATGCTTGTTCTGATATCTAGTCTAGGGACAAGGATGTGGCGCAACAGCCAGAGCCGATGACCGTGGAGCTGGGGAGCCAATTCTTGGTGTTTGCTCAACATCCTATGATTCTAGGCAAATCACTTAATCTCCCTGTGCTTACAAAAAATGAATGTGTGTCTGTGTAATGTAAAAGATACTCCTGTAAAGCGCTCCAATACCTTTGGGTCATGTTCGCTCTATATAAAACGGAAGAAAATATATTACAAAATGTTGTGAGCACTCCCGTTTCCAGGTACTGCTCAAGACTGGAAGTGGAGCACAACCTGAGGATGGCAAAAGCAAGAATACATCCACACATTGTTCGTGTCTGTGGATAAAACCAGACACACCCCCTCACCTGTGTTTTAGGAGTGTTTTTACTAATCTATCCTAAATTTTGTGTTTTATGTGAAAAATAAATCACCAGTGTAATTTTTTGTGGTAATTTTTTCTTGGAGACTTTTCGTTTGAACTTTATATTAAGCACAAGCACTACAAAAACTTTAGTTTATTAAACACTCTTACTTTATTTAACATTATTTGCTCTGTACGACCTGGGCCCTGCAGGAGGGAATGGCCATCAATGATGCAGCAATTTCTTTATTGGCTTCTGATGCATCCGAATTTATTTTCCTCCTTGATTGACCTGTTTTCAAATATTAGTCTGCTGAATGAAATATGAAACTCTATTTATCACCTACTAATGGGTTGTACTTCTCCCAAAATAGCCTGTACTGAATTTGCCCTACTTTTCTTTCTTTCCAGATGAAGTAATTCGTAAACGGCTCTTAATAGATGGTGACGGAGCTGGAGATGATCGCCGAATCAACCTGTTGGTAAAGTCTTTCATCAAATGGTGCCATTCTGGATCGCACGAAGAAGGGTATTTAAATAGATCTTTGTTTCATATGATGTCTTTTGTTTGAGTAATTTACAGAATCCTGGAAATCGCCACTGCAGGCCCTAAAGTGGTGACCAGCTTGATTCCTAATGTGCTATTTCTGTCCTTCATTACATGCATTCATTGCTGTATTTACCCTTGTCACGTTTGATGCAATGGGGGCTTAGCACTTTCGGAAATGCCTATGTCCAATTGTTTTTTAGCTTGAGTTTGCAAATGTACATTATGATGTAGTTTTAGAGGGCAAACGCTCTATGGATTGCTTCAATCCGTCATGCTGCGTACTTGACTTGTAGTTACCATTGGATGAAGAATTGTCAAGATTGATTGGTAAGGTGGTCAGAATTGAAAATGAAAAATATACTTAATGAAATGGAAACTGACATGTTAATCTCTACATCCCTTGATTCAAGATAACTTTTACACTTTAGGGATCCAACTGCACCCTTTCGTGAGCATGTTAAGTATTAGCATGTTAAGTATTAGCAGTGTTAGTGTTATCTTTTCATTTTTATGGTAAGCTTTGCTGTGCTGACCACAGAAGGTATAATCCATCACTGGAGCACACCCTCAATGACATAAAGATTGTTTTCTTTTTACTCTTTAACCCCACCCCTGCTGGTGACGGAACCACTCCGTCATCAGCCGCGGCAGCGCTGTGCTGATGACGGAGCGGTTCTGTCTCGGCACGCCTGTGCGGTGCGGATTCCGCGCCTGCGCTGAGTGTTCTATTGAGCGGGCGGGGCCGTGACGGAACCGCTCCGTCATGAGCACAGTGCAACCGCGGGTGGTGACGGAGTGGTTCCGTCACCAGCATGGGCGTGCCGCTAGGCCCCCCGCCCCCTTAGCACTGCGGTGCGGATTCCGCGCCTGCGCTGAGTGTTCTATTGAGCGGACGGGGCCGCGACGGAACCGCTCATTCATGAGCACAGTGCAACCGTGGCTGGTGACGGAGCGGTTCCGTCACCAGCATGGGCGTGCCGCTAGGCCCCCCCGCCCCCTTAGCACTGCGGCGGTAAAGCCGGCGCAGTGAAGGGGTTAAAAAAAACTAAATATATATATATATATATATATATATATATATATATATATATATATATATATAATATTGGAATAAAGCTTCTTCCAACGTTTTCCCTGCTGTGAATCGGTTTCTGAAAGATGCAATGGGTGTATGAACATACCACACAATCTAGGCGTAGATCGTCAATCCTCCCTTGTAAGCAAGTCCACCTAACTGCAGGCTCCATCGTTAACAGTGAAACTAACAATAATTATCTGATTCATTATCAATTCATCCAGATCAACAGTATTCAATTCATCATTAAAAGATATGTAACACAGATTCCTAATTTCATTCATATACAGATCATTTCATTTCAGGTCATTTCCATTATCAAAACCTCTTTTCAAAAGAAGCAGGAATTATTATTAAATAGAAATCAAGATCAAGACTCAATGTTTCATCCAGCCGATTCGTTTAGCTGCTAACCATACTTATTCATTTCCCTAAATGCGCTGCCATCTCTTCACCACTATTCAGACCCCTGGGATATTTGGTCGACAGATCTATAATATATCTCGATTCAAGGCTCCTCAGCCGTCTCAATCGGTCCCCTCCCCTTACATTATGCGGTACACAGTCCAGTCCGAAGAATGGCAGTTTACTTAGGAGGGTAATGTAATGTAATGGGGGGTAATGTAATGTAATGTGTCCATCCAAAATTTCACGATCCCATCACTTCCCAGCGGGCGAAATGAAATCAGCGGACTTGGCAGGTAGATGTTTATTTTTTCCTTCCTCTGTTACGCGTTTCGAGCACCAAGTGCTCTTGCTCACACACACATATATATATATATATATATATATATATATATATATATATATATATATATATATATATATATATAACTATGTTTATTATTATTATTTAGGCTCGTAATACAGCTATCAGACTTGTTGGAGCCTTTTGACAATGCTCCTTCTAATATGGTTCAAAGTGTAAGAATCGCAGTCTTTTCTCACGTTTCTCTTTGCCAATTTAGTGCAATTTTAAAGGTCTTTTTACCCCTAATGAAGGCAACTGCAACATATCCTCCTATAGTTCTCATTTCCCTATCCCATTGCCACAATCAATCACAGTTTTTCTCCTCCAAGTTTAATTGTGATTAGTCTCCCGTGGCCTTATTGGCTATGCTATCTTGCAATTAGTGTATCCAGAATTTACTTGTGGAGTGTCTTGCTGAAGTCTCATAAGTACAATTGACCACGTCTCCAAGTCTTGACTTTGCTGTAAAATTGTAGGTGCAGAAACTCATTATTTTTTCCATTGCTGCATAATGCTTAGAACCGGCTCCTAATCTGGCTGTTTGGTGCATCGGTAGAGGTTTGGCCACATTCTCTAAGCCATCTGTTTCCGTCTTTCTTCAGTATTGTGCTGATATTTCTTCATTTTCATCAGGCATGGCTCTGGTCTTTTGTGATTGCTTCAAAGTTTCCAAATCTTAGAAGGCATGGGTCTTCAACAGTTGAAGTAGACCTATTCTTTTACATTCTCTGATCGTAAATGCCAGGAACACCTATTAGTCTGGCTAGTGTTGCGTAGAAGAGCTGATAAACTATTTTTTTTTTTTTTTTGGTGTAAAAACTTTTATTGATGTTCATCATCCATTTTACAACAAGACAATTACACAGTAATCATGACAGGAGAAAAGAACAGGATGTCCCGTAGTAGTACACAGCTATTTAGCCGACAACCCTCCGGTCCGGCAGCAAGGATGAGGATGATACGGCAGACCATAAGGAGAAACATCGGAGTTATGAAGTTTTACTTTTTTAAATAGCATTATCGTTAACTGTTCCATGTATAAAACGTTGAAAAACAAACCAAACAAAGTGGCTCAGTAGTAGTGCTTAGATGCGAAGCAATGTAGAACAGAAGACGCTAGTAGAACACACCGACCCCCCACCCCAGGCCCAACCCCTCCACCCCCCGCAGAATGTGAGCAGGAGTTCCAATTATATGAGTACCGTACTAGTCTCGCCCCGTGGCAGCCCATAGGTTAGCCAATCATCTCCTCCTCATCTTCCGAGTCCTCGTCTTCAGCCTCCTGAAGCGGGTCGCACAGGTCCCCCCTATATCTATTCCAGGCCTCCCACACCCTGTTCCATTTCTTTGGGTTCGCTCTCAACTTGTAGACAGTTCGTTCAGTTAACATCAGTTTGTCCATATTTTGACACCATAGCGACAAGGTAGGTAACTCAGCCACCCCCCACCTCTGTGCCACATCACGCTTAGCCATCATCGTTCCAATTGTAACCCACTGCTGTTGTCTGAGGTTAAGATCAGTGCCCTCCCAAACATTCAGAAGACAGAGGCGCGGCTCGGGTGTGAGGGAGGTGTCAAGGGCCTGGGAAATCGTACGCATGACCTGTTGCCAGTACCGGGCAATGAGAGGGCAGCCCCACAACGTGTGCAATAGTGTGCCATCCTCCCCACATCCTCTAAGACAACGAGGGGAGTCAGCCCTGTGCATTTTGTGTAGGGTGGTCCTAGTGTAGTATGTTCTGTGCAGTATTTTCAGTTGTATGAGTCTGAACCTGGCGGAAACCCCAGCCTCTCTCGGGGATGCCACAGCAGCGTTCCAGTCCGTCTCATCCATAGCGCCCAACTCATCCTCCCATTTTTCTCGCAGGGTCTGTAGGGGGTCAGAGAGATTGTTCAGTAATTTACGGTAGGTGAGTGAGGTGGCTTTCGTTTGCATGTAATCCGTGAGGAGCCGGTCTTCCAGGGGCGAGGATTCCGGGATTGTGGTTCCCGGCTCCAGCACCGCCAGGAGAGCGTGCCTGATTTGGACGTACCTATATGTTTCCGTGGGGCCCAGCTCATACTGTTGTTGGAGTTGCTCGAATGGTATCACCCCAGTGGACGTCCAGAGGTCCCCCACTGTAGAAATGCCTATATTGTCCCATTGGGTGAACCCTTTACTGGTCCTCAGGCAGCCCAGTTTTTTTGTGTCCCAGAGCGGGGTAAGCTTCGTAATGACTCCCTTCCATTGTAGCTTGGTGAGTGCCCTGTACCATAGGGTAATCGTGTGTTTAGTGGGGCCAATCAGGTCCTTGAGTAGACTGTGGTTATAGAGGGGGGCCAGGAGACTCTGTGTCCCGAGTTGGGCCCTGTCCGCCATGTACGCCGGGTCAGTGTGTGGTGCATGGATCCATTGGTTAAGTACCTTAAGTTGGGATGCCCAATAATAAAGCTGTACGTTCGGCAGTGCAATGCCACCATCGTACCAGCCGCGGTTCAGTTTGAGGTGCGCTATCCTTGGGGGACGCTCACCCCAAAGTAGAGTGGTAACCATCGCGGTAATTTTCTGGAAGTAAGAGGGCGGAATCAGGACAGGCGCATTCTCAAAGACATATAGGAGGCGCGGGAGCGCCATCATTTTGAACAGCGCGGCGCGGCCTAAAAGTGTGAGCGGCAGGGACGACCAGTGCCGCACGTCTGCCTTCAAACGGAGGAGGGGGGGCGCCAGATTTCGGTTGGTGAAGACGGTCACATCGTTAGTGACATGGATTCCCAAATATTTGAAGGAAACATCTGTCACCACCAACGGACAATGTTCCGGGAGGACTGGTCGAGGGCCCTTCAGTACATAAAGGACCGATTTCGTCCAGTTAATGGTGTAACCAGAGGCCGCACCGTGTTTGTCACAAAGCGCCAGTAAAATCGGGACACTCCGTTCGGGTGCTGATACGTACACCAGCATATCATCCGCATACAATGATATTCTATCTTCCCAGGTCTCCGTCCACCTGATGCCCCTCAACAGTGGTGTCGTTCTGAGGACGATCGCGAGGGGTTCAAGGACCAACGCGAACAGCAATGGGGAGAGGGGGCAGCCCTGGCGGGTTCCACGCGCCAAAGAGATCGCACGGGAGATGTGGCCATTAGCCGCTACGTGAGCTACTGGGCCTGTGTAGAGTAGTCGGATCCAGGATAGGAACTTCGGACCGAAGCCCATCCGGTGCAGGACTGCGAACAGGTAACGCCACTCCACCATGTCGAAGGCCATCCTGGCGTCCAGCGACAAGATGGCTGCTGGTTCTGTCAAGGAGTGTGCACGCGCCAACGCGCCGTGTACTCTACGGAGATTTAATGCTGTACTCCTGTGAGGCATAAAGCCGGACTGGTCCGGGTGGATCAGTTGGCCAAGGTGTGGGGTCAGTCGATTAGCGATCACCTTCGCCAGGATCTTCGCCTCTGCATTGAGCAGCGAGATCGGGCGGTAGGATGCACAACATTCTGGAGGTTTCTCAGGTTTTGGGATAGCAACTATCGTCGCCAGGCGCTGATCCGGTGGCAGCGTTCCTGACTCACGACAGTTCTCGAACATGGCCAGTAGCGGTGGGCCCAGTGTGTCGGACATCGTTTGGAACCATTCGATCGGGATCCCGTTTGGGCCCAGCGCTCTGCCCGTGTGCAGTGCGCCTATCGCCATACGGAGTTCCTCCACTGTGAGATCCGCCTCCAGCTCGGTTTGCGCCTCCGGCGTTAGCCCCTCCACCTCAATCTCTTGGAGCGCCAGTTCCGCCTGTTCCGGCGTGACCACCACTTCTGGGGTGTAAACTGATTGGAAGTGGTCTGCCAGGAGGTCAACTATCTTGGGAGGGTGCGTGTGAAGCGTCCCCGTGTGATCTTGCAACTGCAGGATATGCCTTCCTCCATCCCGCTTTTTGTCCAACCAAGCCAGCAACTTGTTGGCTTTGTCGCCTACATCATAAACTCTGCATGCCGTTGATTCGATCCGCTCTAACACCCTACGGCGGAGAAAGTCGTCATGCTTTTGTTGGCAGAGAGTCAGCGCGTGCCTGGTGGCTTCTGACGGTGTGGCCATGTGAGTCGCATTTGCCTGTTCCAATTGCAGTTCCAGTTCGACCATTTCCAGTTTTTGTTTGCGCTTATGGTCGGCTATGGTCGAAATGGCCTGGCCCCTGAGCACCGTCTTGTATGCTTCCCAGAGAACCGTCGGCGAGGACACCGACCCGGAGTTCTCCTGGAAGTAAAGTTTAGTGGCAGTTTTAAGGGACTTTCGGATCGGGGGAGTTTTAAGATAGCTGGGGTAGATGGGAAAGAGACGCGTGCGGGCCGTGGCAGAGCAGGACAGGGTAGCGAGCAGGGGAGAATGATCTGAAATACCCCGTGGTGCGATGTGTACTTTGTCAAAAGTGAGTTTGCCGCCCCCCAGTGTGAGGAAATAGTCTATGCGCGACAGGCAAGCATGGGTGGAGGAATAGTATGAATAGTGGCGATCAGTAGGGTGAAGCTGCCTCCAAATGTCTACCAGACCCTGTGCCTCTAAGAAGTCCCTGAATTTCGTTGGGCCAGTAGGGAGGGGGCGAGCCGGGAACCTGTCCATATCAGAATCAGCCAATGCATTGAAATCTCCGCCCACTAACATATCCCCTTCCGGGAGTTCCAAGAGAAATTTACCCAGGGCCGGAAGTGCCGATGAATGTAGCGCCGGCGGGATGTACGCAGACACCACGTTGATGGGCACGCCCTCCCATTGTCCACACACCGCCGCGAAGCGGCCATGATGATCTGTTTTTGTGGAGTGGTGAATGAATCGTGACGTCCTTTTTACCCATATCCCCATACCCCGGGACCCCGAAGTAAAGTCTGAGTGTATCAGCATGCGGTATCCTCTCCTATCTAGGGCTTTGGAGGCAACCCCCACTAAATGTGTTTCTTGGAGGAGGGCGATATCACAGTTCAGTCTCTTAATACATTGTAGGACCAGCCCTCTCTTCACTTTATCACCCAACCCCCGCACATTCCAGGATACTACCCGAAGCGGCGGTACCGCCCCCACCCCAGTGTCATGCGTTACTACAGCAGGTCGCGGGGGATCCGCCATATTGTGGTCAGTCGTATAGTTGAGGGCCCTAGAGGGCGGGGCGGAGGCATAACAAATAGGAAAAACCCCAAGCCAGTGCGACTAAGCGTGTGAGTGCACCGATACAGTGATCGAGGAGCAGAGGCAATATACCCGGTGTAAGGAATACGGTCAAGTGTGAACACTAGCAGTTCCAAGACAAGAAGTTGAGCCAAACATTTCAAACTAAACAACCAACACAACCCCCCCATTCCCAACCACCCCACCCTCCCTGCTTCCCTGCTACACGGACTCCAAACTGCCCGCCACCCCAATCTAGCAGAGTGCTTCATTCCACCCCAAAGAAAACACACAGTTACTTGCTCGTTGGGGGTGAGGAGCGCTCCGGAATCAGCGGCCCCTCATTCCCTCCACGGAGGCCCTCGGCCCAGTGTCCATGACGGTTCCAGCCACAGTACCAAACTTTTACAGTGCACACATGTGTTCAAGGGTCCACCTCCAGACTCAAAGCAGTTTCATCTCGTATCGGAGAGCTTCTGCCACTGTTCGTACCCTCGGCCCCTGCAGCGGTGGAATCAGAGTGAGGCGAGCCGGTCTTAGTCCGTCCAGGGCGACGAGAGTGAGAAGCCGGACGCCAGCCGTCCAGCCAGTCTCGCGCAGTGCTTGGGTCATCAAAAAACCATGTCCTGTTTTCCGCCACCACCCGTAGCCTGGCTGGGAAGATCATAGAATACGGGAGTTCCCGTTTCCTAAGTTCTCTTTTAATATCCAAGAATGTCTTTCGCCGCCTGGCCACTTCCGCCGTGTAATCCGGGAAGAAAGCTACCGTCGAGTTTAGGATTTTCACCGGCGGTGAGACACGTGCTGCCTGCAGGATGATGTCCCGGAAGTTGAAAAGTCTCGCTAGGATCGGCTGCGGCGTGGCCCCTGGTTTCGGTTGACCACCCGGGACTCTATGGGCTCGCTCCACAGAAAAGAAGGCCGACAGGCCCTTGAGTTGGAGATGAGTCTTAATGAGTTCCTCCACATAAAGATCCGTAGCCCTCACACCTTCTGACTCCGGAACGCCAAGAATGCGTACATTGTTCCGCCTGGAGCGGCCCTCCTGGTCGTCGAGCTTGTCCTTAAGGTGCTTGTTTTCGGCCATGACCGCTTCCATGGCCGTCTGCAGTTCTGAGACATCCTCCACCAGCGACTTCGTGACGAGCTCCAGAGAGCCTACCTTTTCCGCCATTTTATGAAAGTCAGCGCGGATTAGGGTGATTTCTGTTGAGATGCAGCCCACCGTTGCCTGGACCTGTGTGAGAGCCTTCATGATATCGTCCAGTGTCGCCTTCTTCGGCCCCCCGGATTCGCCTGGTTTCACAGGGGGAGTTTTTCCCTCCGCCGGAGGGGAAGCGGTCCTGTCGTTGGTGAAGCGGTCAATACGAGTCTGGGTTGTGCCGCCTTTCACACCTTTCCCGGCCATCGTTCGGTCACGGAGGGAATACAGTTCGTCGGTCCGGTGGGGTGCCAGGTATACGGGCAGTTGCCGCGCTGCTCCCGGTGCCGGATGAAGGACCTCCGTCGTTAAAAGGTAGACTCCTGCACGGTCTGTCGGGCAAATTATGGTCGGTGGCTTCGGTAGTGTGCGGCCACCCTTCCAATGAGACGTCGCTGGAGAGCGAGTCGAATGACGCAGGACAGGACCGTTACTGGGCGTGGGGCTCCTGCACCGACCACTTCCTGTCTGAGGCTGCCAGGCCGGCTGCACTTCCGGTCGGATTCAGCTAGCACTTGAGGGCCCGGAGGTGGGCCTAGGCTCCGGTCGATTCAACTTTCGACGATAACTCCGGCATAAAATGTTCGATTATCGTCTGGAGACCTGCCGCCAGTCCCGCCCGGTCCCGGGCGTTCGGTGCCGCCGTTGGAGGTAACAAATAGTCACGGATTATCGTGCGGATAGATGGAGAGGTCGCTTCCCCGCCGGAGCTAGTCCTCTATGCTGCCGCCATGTTCGGCCGCCAGCCACGCCCCCGCTGATAAACTATTAATTCTGTACCAGGCAGTTGATCTTTAAACATAATGGGATCTATTCAGAGGGAGAACTGTCCTTTAAATCTGTACTTAAACTACATTTATAGAGGCTTTTTAAAGGAATTTGTTGTATGGGAGCCTGTGCCAATTAGGCTGGAAGTCTGTGTTGGTAGAGTTAGACCATTACCTTGGCAAACAAGACACTGCAGTTCAGCCCATAATGGCACTTCCACTTTTGGTTTTTGCAGGGAATTGGGAAGGAAAACCTTAGAGAATTAGAAGTGGCTAAGTGATTGTTGCGAGTGACGTGGCACATGAAAGAGTAGATTTAGGCATATTTTCATTAGCCTTTTTTTTGGCATTTGCAATAAATGCAGCTGTCATCAGCATTTTGTGGTAGCAAACTCTGAGCTGGTCACCATCTGTCCTATCAGTTGCATTTATTATGGGACTGGTTTCTGCTGTTTTAAGTTTCATGTATTCATTTATAATCTGAAGAGAGTAGAGGGTAAGAGGTAAAACATTTTTAGTACAGAAGTCTATATACAGAATTTGTCCAGCTTTTATGTGGTCCATTCTGGCTTCAGAAGCAGAGTGTAGTTTGTCTCAACTGTCCAGTATAGTTAGACAGAAAATAGTTAAGGATAAGTCCGGTTAAAGTGCAGCAGTACCACTGTATAATTCTATAGTTATAGTGTTTGATGTTAAGAATTAATACTGTGGCGTAATGTCATTTCAGATTAAATTATGCTGTCATTGGATGAATATTGGTACATAGCATACTATCCATAAGATCTTTGTTATAAATACGCATTTGACATGTGAAGTGTCCTGTTTAGAAGCAAACGTCATATGACTAGAAGGTATTCAAATCTTTAGGCTGACATAAAATGGTGTCTTTCAACAGAAATCGTGATCAGAATTAGCAGTGATTTGGTGCAAATTATCCACCCACAGGGAAGAAACCTTTCCATTTTTTGAAGCTTTTTTCTTGGTACATTAGCAAATGAGAATCTACCTGTTCAAAGACATGTGTATAGCAGAAAATAATCATGTGCATGGCACCAACAACCCCTCACCCTGTTTTTCTACGTTCTACCAGAGAGCGCATTGAAAGTAATTGAATGTTCCATTCCTTTCAGCATTATTACTTAAGCATGTTGTCGCTAAGGTTTAATGGTGCTGTAGAAATAAGATTTGTACCCGACCCCGTCTGAGACCATCTGTTGCAGAGAGCACCGTCATTTGGGTTACCCTGAGCTTGAGAGGGTCTGTTTGCATGATGCTTTTCAGGAAGCGAGTTCTATTTAGCCACTTAGACTCTAAAATACATGCCCTTCGCTTTAGCTTTCTGGAGGAAAGGATTCCAGGAGGTGTGGACATTTCCAGATCTGAGGGTGAATGTCGACTGACTTTTTTAGGTCTCGCCTGTCGCAGCGTGCATGCGCGGCTTAGGAAAAGAGACCTTTTGCAATTGATTCACTTTTCGCCCTTAAAACGCGCACGCGTTCCATTGCCTTCAATGGTAAGGCATGCACGTTTGGCGATTCCCTTGCGGGAGCGAGCTTTGACACCATATGTTTGTAATTAACTTGCAAACACATTGTGCCCCTCAGAAGGAAAACGCTTTGTGTGCCTCCCACTTTCCCCCACTTGTGAGCGCGAGGCGCGCGCGCTTGTTATTTAATTGAGAGCAAGAGGCTGGTTAAACACGGACTTGCACTTCAAAAATTGGTTTGCTAGCAGGTAGTTTGATCTTTCGGCTGTTTTTATGTTCTCTGATTTCTCAAAGTTTACATGCATTTCAATATTGCAGAGTTCATTGGGAATTGAGTTAGCTATAAATGAATAATAAAGGTAAAGTTATTCCGAACCGCAGCCCCAACACATGTACTGCAAGGGCCTGAAACTCCTTAAAATGGGTCTGTGCCAAGGAACTCATGTGGTATATGTAGGATCGGAGAATCTTGACGCAATCTCAAGGTCAGAGAAAGTTTTCTTAGGGACGCACGCTTTTATGCTAAAAACGCCAGCATAATATTAATGTTCTTACCGAGTCTCATTTCTGTCGATGTATACATTTAGTACGCAGTGTCCAGTGAGGCACATACATTACTATGTTAAAAACATTGTAGGAACACAGTTTGTTCTGTGGTGTTGGCATCGGTGTATTTATTGTCCTTTACATTTTAGGTTATTCTGTGGCATTTCTTTCACTTATTGGCAGCTATCAGCGAGCGACACTCATAGTCACGCCCGTACGTAACATATGTATCCCTGCTACGTATCCCACAGACTTCCGGGACTGGTACCTGACCCCATCTCCCCTCTCCCCCAACCCCCCAACGCCTGTGCAGATAAGCCGCCTCCATGCCTGCTCGGCCGCAGCCCCAGGGACTCGATGCAAGGCAGGGAACGGGCGGCTTAACTCCAGACGTGACCGGAAGGCATCAGATCCAGAAGGCGTAGGGGTTGCGCGAGGACAGTCTACAGCCGGTCTGCGCAGCTCCCACTCCGCGAGACGTGGCGCTACATCAAAACAAAGCCCCCGTCAGGTCTGCACGGGAGTGGAGCAGTGAGGAGTACCCTGGCCACACTATCCGAAGTAGCATGGGGCGTTGTGGTTATAGCGCCGTGCTTGTATTGTATAGGGCTGAGATATTGTATAGCGCTGGTATTCCGCCCGTTACTAAAAGCGATCAAAGCACTCCCTACGGAGACCCATGCACATCCCTCTTCAGACCCCTCTGTAACCGCGCAGAGTTCCCTTCGATGGCCGCTGCACAGTGTCTCTACTGTACTCCTGCACACCCCTCTGCACAGCTCTCTGCACTGCACCAGGGGCTACCCGGGGTCTCTACAAACTCTCTGTGGTATACTTGCATAAGATCCATGCAGTGTGCTGTGCACATCTCTCCGCAGCGCTAATGAGTATAGCTCCCAGCGGTGCCCTCTGCACCGCTCCCTGTGGTGCCCATGCACCACTTCCTTATGGGCCTTACTGCACCGACCCATGTACTTCCTGCTGCAGAGCGCCATGAAATACCTTCAGCCGGTAGTTGTCCGAGATAGAGATGTCCTGTCTGTGCTGAACAGCTTCCTGCACTCTGATTACTCAAGCAGGGCTTTAAGTCGAGTGAATCCTGACGGCTCACAGACCTAGCAGTATTTTACAACCGACTTTGAAAGAGTGCTCTATTGGCCCTATATTTATATCCTAAACTTTATAGACAAAAAACTGATTTATTTCTCAACAGGGTCTACAAGGACCCTTAAAGTCATCAACTTCCACAGGGAAGTCCCTGTTTATATTCCACGTTTTGCTTCATTTGGGATTCCCTTACATTATTTGATTTTTCCTGCTGTTGTGTTTCTCAATTTCTTTCAAGCAACATATGACTTGCATAGTGCATACTGTGAAATGAGTCACCTTAAGTGTCTAGGTGAGCTGAGGTGGTGGGTGGGTGTGTGTTCATGAAGTGGGAACCATTGAGTTGCTCAAGTGCCTGTCATTTGGTCACAAAAGTAGATAGACTACGCACATTCAATCCTCGGCCTCTCGGCTGACCGCATGCATCGATGGTCACACGTGCCAATTTTAATTTCGGGAAAGTGTGTGAAGGAGATCCACCAGCATCTAAATATGGACAAGCACCAACGGAGAAACAAGCATTGGCATAGCCAATAGGTCTCGCTTTTGGGACCTTATAAGTATTTAGTTATGCAAGCAGAATATCCTTGGTTCAACAACACCAACTGTTGCATGGCTTATAAGGTCCCAAATGCGAGACCTATTGGCTATGCCAATGCTTGTTTTTTTTTTAGCTAGGAACTAGAGCGAAACGAGGGGCTTTGTTGAAGATGTTGCAAGTTGGTAAATACTTTTTCTAGAACTCAGTGAATGAGAGGGGCTGCAGTAATCTAATTGTATTTATACAGGGTAGCAGAATGTGGGCTGTCGCATATAGATTTTGGCTGTAGTGTGGAGAATACCCGGGTTCCTGCAATCGTGTTGGCGGTATTAGAGTGACTGCTGACGGCGATCAGCTTTGAGTCAAGTGATTTTTGGGAGGAATACAACATTTTCCAGCTATCGCTACAAGAATTTTAGATTCTATTAAGGACACGGAGGCGAGGATTATGCTGTCTCAATTTCTTTACTGAACTCACAGCAGCCAATGAAAGTAAAACTACACAAAGTAAAAACATCATTACCTATGAGGCTTTGAACCACGCCTCCCTATCACAGCCAATGGCAACATCACAAAGTATACAAAATAGAGAGGCACCATCCTGGCCTCCTCTTTCTTTGCGAACAGTAGTCCAAAATAACGGATCAAACAAAGTCTCAACTCTCAACGGAGAGATAACAGTTCCTTTCCATTCTCAACTGAGAACATATCCACACGTCCTGAAGTCATCCGCTCTTCACACGAGGATGACCCATCTCCATCCGGATAACCATTCAGTTCGTGTTGGAAATATTTCCTAAAACAGAAACAAGGTTGAGAAAGGGAACCCACAAATCTGATTCTCATAGGGTGGCCATTAATCCTGTTATGAACATAACAATCAAACAACATAACAGTTGAAATAAACTGTCCCAACGGGTGGGATAATCCTCGCCTCCATGTCCTCAATAGAATCTAAAATTCTTGTTGCGATAGCTGGAAAATTTTGTATTCTATAGCAGGACCGGAGGCTTCTGATTATGCTGTTTCAAAGCTCATCAATAACAACAGAAGAAACATGAGAGATAGGCTTGTAATAGAAAACTTTAAACATAGAATCTGTAGACCAGTCAGCTGCCTTAAGGATATCTTCTAAATGAGATCCCAACATATACACCTTGGAGGCCATAGCCCCTCTCGCAGAATGGGTACCGTATACAGAAATATCAATACCTGCTTCAGACATCACCCATCTTACCCACCTAGCCAAGGTGGCAGCAGAGACTGGCTTGAAAGGCTTTTGAACTGATATTAACAATTGACCCAACGGATCAGACCTATGTGCAAGAGTACGCTCCTCCTAACATTTCAAACATTGCAAGACACATAATATTATTATTATTACTATGAGGGAAAGAAGGGTACTTCACAGAACATGACATCGTTTTTGTCCATCTCGTGATCACAAAGGAAACACCCTGTGGAGAAAACCTTCTACCTGCAAGATCCAAAGCTCGTACATCAGACACACTGCGACAGGAGATGAGACATAACAACATGGTGAGCTTGGCAGATAACTTTTTCAATGAAAGATCTGGATTATTCGGCCAAGATTTCAGAAGGGAAAGGACCTTAGAAACATCCCAAAGGGTCGAATACCTGGGGCGAGGGGGATTAGCCACCCTAAAACCTTTAAGTAATTAACAAACCAGGGGATTCATCCCCACGGGTTTAACCTCAATATGATCATGGCCTGCTGAGATTGCGGATCTGAAGTTCTTATCTGATCTGTAAGCAAGGCTTGACTCCGCACACTCAGAAAGGAAGTTTAAAATCCCAGTCACATCTGATCCCATGGGATCCACCTGCCGTTGAAGGCACCAACCCACCCATCTCTTGCAGGAAACTGAATATCGCTTTTGGGTGGATGGAGCCCAAGCCTGTTGTATGAACCCGGCAGCTGCTTGTGAAAGGCCTGCAATGCTCTCATGTCTCCTGAGAGCATCCACACCATCAGAGTTAACTTATTCTGCAGGACCAGCGGGTGGGAGGCTCCTACTGGGTCCTGGAGCAGCGTCTGGGAAAACCGGAAGCTGAAACGGAAGATCCACAGACAACTCCAGTAGTGTGGAAACCATGGCTGAGTCTTCCACAAAGGTGTCACCAACACTACTGAGGTCGTCTTGTCGACGGACAAAGGCTGCCACTCTCGGTATCATAGTTCTTCTGTTGCCCCCACTGGTGTAGAAAAGCATCCGTCCCCATCGCCATCGGGTCCGGTCTCCAACTGAAGAATAAAGGGAGCTGAGCATTGAGGCGAGAGGCAAAGAGATCTATTTTGCAGGGGCCTCGCATACTCCTGATCTGCTCAAACAAGGTAGCGTGAAGCCTCCAATTGCTGTAGTCCCTGAGGAATCCGCTACTTGATTGAGCTTCCCCGGAAGGTATTCCGAAATGACTGTGATTTTGCGATCCAGGCAGAGGTGCCAGAACTCCTTCACTATGTTGACCAACATACGGGACCTCGTCCCTCCCAGGCGATTGATATATCTCACTGCTGACACACTGTCCATCCTGATGAGGATGCAACAATTGCTCTTCAGAGGAGATATTGACCTGATCGCAAATGACCCTGCTAAAAGTTCGAGGCAGTTGATGTGCAACCTTAACTCGTCTGCGGACCAACGTTTGCCTGTGGCAAAGTCTCCACGTCGAGCGCCCCAGCCCCATCGGCTGGCGTCTGATTCGACAACCACGTCCAGGGCTGTGCCGAAGATTGTCCGACCATTCCAGGCTGTCATGTGTTCCATCCACCAACAAAGCGCCTCTTGAGCTTCCGGGGACAAAGGAATGAGATGGTCATAATGAAATTTCTTCTGAATGTAATATATCTTGAGGTGCTGAAGGGTCCGGTAATGTAGAGACCCTGGAAAGATGGCTTGGATGGAGGAAGCCAACAAGCCCACAATTCTCGCCAGAACCCTCAAGGAAATCATCTGTTTGGACAGAGTGGACTTGATTTCTCGTCTGATAAACCTGATCTTGCTCAGCAGAAGGAGAAGTTGGGCAGAGACTGAATTTATTAAAAAGCCCAGGAATCTATCTGTTGACTCTGGGTTGTCATTGACTTCTTAAGGTTTATGACGAAGCCCAGATCCTGTAAAAGGGACATCGTCCACTCCAAGTGAGTGAGGAGGAGAGTCTGATCTTGCGCCAGGAGTAGCATGTCGTCTAGGTAGACTATAATGCGTACTCCAATTTCCCGAAGACGGGAGACTATCGGTTTCAGGAGTTTGGTGAACACCCACGGGGCTGACGATAGACCAAAGGGGAGAGTGCGATACCGGTACCATTGCCCTTTCCTGTGAAACTGCAAGAATTTTCGATGTGAGGGGCAGGCTGGTACTGTGAGAGAGGCATCCTTCAGGTCCAACCGGACCATCCAGTCTTTTTCCAATAGGAGATCTCGCAGAAGAGGGATACCCTCCATCTTGAAATGCCTGTAGACTACATAAGGATTGAAATCTCTTAGATTTAAGACTAGCCGCTGACCACCTCCCTTCTTTTCAACCAAAAAGAAGTTGCTGGAAAATCTTCCGGGGATGAAGGGTCCTACAGGAATAGCCCATTTGGCCAAAAGCTCCTGCAGTTCGGAGTCTATAAAAATCTGTTCTTGAAGGGGAAAAAAGGAGCGGACGAGGAGGAATCGCCTGACATGGTACACTCAGAAGCTTTTTCTGATAACCCTCAACCGTCTGAAGGATCCACATATCTGTGGTGAGCTTTGTCCAATTGACAACAAAATGCAACAACCTTCCCCCTATGGGAATTGATGGGTACACAGGACTTACCAGAATACTCGGAGTCAAGTTTTTGTATCCACGCTTAACACCCCTTTTGAAGCGACCCCTGTAGCCTCGAGACCTGGAGGGGTAGAAGCCGGCCTGCTCGGGCTCCTGGGTGTAACCTCTGCGTCTGTGTGCGAAGCCTCTTTGAGGACTGGGATTGGTGTAGCTGCCGGTCGAGCGTCCTCTGCCACGGCTGGCCCTACCAGAGACCTGATGGATCACTCTCTTAAGGGAGGATTGTGACTTATCCAGTGAAGCGAAGGCGCTCACGAATTTGGCTATGTCCTTCACAAACTTGTCGCCAAAAAGTTGCCCTTCCGCCAAGGGCCCCGGCTCCGAGGAGGCCAGCTCCACCAACTGAGGATCAATTCGAAGCAGGACTGACGTGCGCCGTTCGGACGCAAAGGCGCAGTTAGCATTACCCAGCATACATATGGCTCTTTGCGCCCGTCCAGCCAGGACTTCGGGGTGAATAGCCGCCCCGTCTCCTGTGCCTGGAGGGCCAACTCCAGAATTTTGGCAAGTGGACCTGACAGGTCAAATACTTTATCTTGGCATGCCCGAAAGGCACGGTCAATCCCCTTCTTGGGGTCCTTCTTGTACTTTTTGAGGAATGTTGTCATGGAAGAATCTATGTCCGGGGTGAGGGCCACTTAATGGACCAGATCAAGACGGGGGCATTCTGACTTCAGGCGAGCCCTCACATCTTTGTCGAAACTTTTGCGTAAATGGACCTGCATATAGTCAGCTACTGCAGGGGGAGAGATCCAGTCCGCTGACCTAGGGTGGATAATATCTGAAGGGTCAAACATAAAGGGGGAAGGCTGGACAGGAGTCTCGGAGTGTTTGTGTGTGGCAAATCCCTCAATCGCGCTCAGCGATTCAAAGTCAGCGGGGCCGGCGGCAGTGGGGGAGAAGCAGCGGGACACGGAGCTAAAGCGCAACACGTGCTTGATCAAAGGGGAAAAGAAGAAGTAAGAGCGCGCGCTGAAGCGTGACAGGAAAGCACTCAGGGCAATTCAATTAACTCGCGTAGAACCTGACAGCGAGGCACATGATAAGAATAATATACATTCTCCAAATAATATACATTCTCTAAAAAAATTGCATAAGTATTGAAATACATTATATAAAGCGTTAAACTCACAAACAGTATTGCAAGGTATCCAAAGTAGATAGGCACTTATCTTCGCTGCGGAGCAGCAAAGAAAGAGGAAGCCAGGATGGTGCGCCTCTATTTTGTATACTTTGTGATGTTGCTATTGGTTGTGATAATGAGGTGTGGTTCAAAGCCTCATGGGTAATGATGTTTTTACTTTGCATAGTTTTACTTTCATTGGCTGCTGTGAGTTCAGTAAAGAAATTGAGACAGCATAATCAGAAGCCTCCAGTCCTGCTATAGAATCAAGCCTGGCTAAAACTAGTGCTTGGACAATTAGTTCATAGTTTAGTTCTGGAATGAAATGTTTGATATTTTACCACAGCCCTAGTTGACGATGTGCCACCCATCCCATCATCTAAATGCTTAGGGCATGTTGCAGTTGTGATTTTTGCATTGTAAACTATGGTGAAATTCCCATTTCAGCAATGGATGTTCAATTCTGAACACGGCTAGAAGGTTGGAAGCAAGAGATAAAACTACTATTTTGGAACTTAGTTTTTACAGGTGTCTGTCATCCGTTTCTGGATATTTTAGGCACCCTGAGGCGCGCTGATGCCACTTTGTAGTGTAAAGAAGGCGAGGTTTACATTTACTTAGGTGCTCGGTTATTCTGAAGTTCACGACGTGGTTCATGTAGCGCGCTCCCTTAAGTGTAATTCTTGAATGTCCTATATCCACGTCTTATATGCCTACAATATTATGTGGAATTACACACGAGTTTCGTACAAATAGATACGTGTTTAATGGGTGCATTATGGTTCAATTTTACTACAGCTATAAAAACTGTTTATGCTTGTACCTTGAAGTTTCCCCATAGATAACGCTAAGCTAGTAAGTAGGATGTGAGAACCGCCAAGTTGTGCATTTTCGTTTTCTTGGCTCTAGAGGTCTTATAGCGCCATCTCTCTGACATAGATGGAATCACATTGAATAGATAACATTTTCTTTATCCGGATTTACCATGTAGTAAAATGGCGCGACGTGGAATTCCTGACAACTACCTGTTGCAATCCAGTATAGACACCGTGCAAGATTCGAGGCGTTTTCCTTCAGCAATGGGTATGGCAAAGTAGATGCCCATGTTAATCATCCTCGTTACTTGAGCACATTCCAATATTTATTACCCCAGTCACCCTATCAAATGTACAAATCACGTTGTAGATAAACCATACCCCTGTACTTTCGTGAAGATTGTATGCTTTTATTGACTGAAAATTGTGATGTGTGTTTAACTCTGAGCAACAAAGGACATTTCGGGTGCATAAAATAATTTCCACCATCAAGGTGATCTAGTGTTATTTTCTATTTAAATGTGTTTTCTTTCCTTTTAACTCTTAACAGGTATACTCAGTACCAACGTATGCTTGCTACATTGTCTCAGTGTGAATTTTCGATGGGAAAAACTCTACTTGTGTACGATATGAACCTTCGAGAAATGGAGAATTATGAAACAATCTACACAGACATAGGTAATTAGATCAGTCTTTCAGCTTACTCTTTATTGTACGTGCCACCGCTTTAACTCTTACGTTAATCATTACTTTGGTCAAAAAGCTATGAACTCCACTTCTAAATTTTTTGAGTTCATATTTGTGTTGTTAATCATGGTTTATCTAACACTCCACCTGCCTCAGCCATTGTACATCCGTGTAGGTCAGAGGCGCAACTAGAGCCAAATTTTGGGTGGAGGGGGGGCTAAGAATTTTTTTTGGGTGGGTCTGAATTTTTAATCAGTAGGCAGAGTGGAGCTGCAGGGGCTCTTAGAAGGGGTGAAACAACTGCAAGGCCTAATTAACATTCAAATAGTCCCTTAAAGACGTGTGAAACGTTCGGGTGCGGCTCTGTGTGTGCCCGGAATCTGTCTCATCCCGGGCTGCCACACACGACGGGGGGGGGGGCCTGAAGCCTGGTGAGTCCAATGGGTGTTGCGCGCCTGGTGTAGGTGCTTCAGCACATCCCTATACAACACAACTCCCCCCTGGCATGCCTCCCCTCATCTGAGTATGCCTTGTGCGAATGCATTCTATTTCCTGGCATAAGTAGGTTCTTTTTGTCCAGTTGAGCAAAGGTCAGTCGGCATTTAATCTGTTTTCCATGAGGATGACTACACTTCAAGTCTAGGCTCACAGTTCCAGTTGTGTCTTATCACTTCCCAGTGACAGCCCACAATCTCGTCCAGCTCTGAAATAGTGGCAGTTTTGTGTGCCAGCAGTCACCAGTTTATTTAGGATATTTAAAAAAAATATATAACTGAGCTTTTTCTATTTCATCCTAATTACTTTTTCTAGGGTAGACCCATGTTTTCCCACTGAGTATCGTCTCAACTGTTTTATTTTCAGAGGTGAAGGGTTAATTCCAATGTGTGGAAAAATAATGGCTGCTGAAATGTCACTCTTGCAAGTGAGTGCAAGGTCTGCACGTGTTATTCCTTGTGAGCGCATGGAAGCCTACTTTTAAGGATTTGCACCTTTTCACTGGATGTGTATGTCCGGTATACAGTAACCTTAGGTGCAACCAGGCATGCAACACCCATTGAACTCACCGGGCTTCAGCCCCCCCCCCCCCCCCCCTCCCCCGTCGTGTGTTGCCGCCCGGGATGAGACATATCCCAGGCACACACAGAGCCGCACCCGAACGTTTCACAGGTCTTTAAAAGACCATTTGAATGTTAATTAGGCCTTGCAGTTGTTTCACCCCTTCTAAGAGCCCCTGCAGCTCCACTCTGCCTACTGATTAAAGGTTCAGCCCCCCCACCCCCGAAATTTTTTCTTAGCCCACCCGAAATTTGGCTCTAGTTGCGCCTCTAGGTGCAACCATATCACCATTGGTCCCTTGGACAGTGCTGTGTGTATTTGAAAAGGGCGCTCATGTATTTCTTTCCCTTTTTGTTATGGAAGCTAAAGGCCAAACAGTACTGTCCATGCAGATTGCACAACTGGTATGGGTCAGCAAAGAAAGAGCTCTTAATCCTTTACCAGTAACATAACCATTTCACATTAAAGCATGCTTTGAATATAGTTCATTGTGCTATTTATCTGTGGTGAAGTATTATTCTCCACTGAGAATATTTTCTTTCTCTTGCCTATATTTTCTTTTAAGCGTGCTTACATTTGTTTTGTTTCATTGGTTCTGTTAGCCATATTGTTATTGGTCTTCAAAGTGATTTGACAGACAAAGCATTAAAATCATTATGGATTGAGTGAAGTGAGCCGGCGGATTACATATAGATTTGTAGTGTGTTGAATTTCGAAAAGAAAACCTCCCACCCACTCTCGTTATGGAAGCTTTTGGATAACTGGTTGACAAAAGTCAAATTAAAATGATTTGAAGGGCCAATTTCACTCGCTTATAAAATATGCTTTGTAATCATTACAACTAAATTAATCTGACCGCCTGTTAGTCGTTGCTTTGATAATCATTCTGATTGACCCATGTTGCAAATGAGAACAGAATTACTGTAAATGTATTATCCTAGTTGTCCCAGAGAAACTCATTATAAAGTGCACGTGCAACAACTGATTCCTGGAGGCTGAGCAGATAATAAAGAGGCGCAACAAACCCAGCAAACAAAAAATAAGAAAACCAAAAGGTTTAAATTGTTTCTATAAACCTACAGTGATTCTCAATTCTTCTCAGTTTTATGGGCGAACTCTTCCAAACCTCTGGAGCCAGTTAGTGAATGAAAACGTTTACCTAACCGCGCCCTCCTAATTTGAGGAATTTGCAGCAGGTATTGGTTGCAATACCAGTAGAAGCTTTTTCAAATAATGTGAGTGAATCACTGTAGCCACCTCTAATATCTGTAACCCAGAAAATGGAACAGATAGGGCAGAGAGACTTAAATTGGATGCTCTGCTCCACAGCCAGCCAGCGCAGATCTGTCTGCCTCAAAACGTGTTTCAACTTGGGTTGTCCTCAATCTACTTTGACTGAAGTTCTGAGCTAACTATCAGTTAGCCTCTAGGTATGCTGGCAGGTCCATATCGAGGTCATAGCAGTAGTTTTATTTTGGACACCATGCCAAGAACACGAGACTGTGTGTAGGCTTACACAGAACAGGAGCACTTGCTTCAGTGTGTAAAGCTGCAGTAAGCAGGTGTTTGCCAAGGCAAGACCTTTATTGAAACTTCCCAGTCCAGCACTTCTGCCAGAATATTTACGCGGATTACGAGAAAGTGACTACGGACGAGCACATACGGCTCTGCTGAACCTTAGCAGGACGCCAGCGTCAAACGGGCGCCTAACAATGAATGATTACAGCATATACGACTCAAACACTCGATAAAATCTTACATGAGCCTCAAAAGAGTGGCCGATTGGCTGCATGCCATCTACTAGGAAGATTGGCTTTTTGTCTTATAACAAGATTGTTGGTCCTGAGGAGAACTCCGCATTGGGGAGTTCGAAACGCGTCGACCAGTTTTTGGGTCCTTCTGTCAAATTGAAAGTAGAATATAAATAGTGTATACTAAATAGGATTAACACTATTGTGACTGTGTTTTACAGTAATTATCATCAGCACACATTGTTTATATGGCTATATGTACTTATATTGTTTGACACTAGGCCCCCAGTATTTTCTGCTTTGTGGTATGAATGTAGATGGATGAATGGTTTGGCCAAAGTGAAAGTTTGGATGTGTTGTAAATAGTGTATAAATTGTTTTGTATAGTGCGTTTTCATTGTAATATTTTTATTGCAAATTTCTTGTATATACACCTGAAAATTGTTTGCTTATGAAAATAATTTCTGTTCCACTAGTATAAAAATAAATGAATAAACTAGTGACGCAAATAAATAAATAAAAATAAAAAAAACCGTACCTTTATGTCTTGTCCATAGGGGTTACTCTAAAAATCAGATAAATCATATCCAGTACTGGCAGTTGTGTTGTTGTTTAGAATATTTACTTTGGCAGCTGGAAGAGGGGGGATGCCCTATGCATTCCACTCACAGGGCGTTTGTTGTCACAGGGGATTGCCCCATGGGTAACAGTCTTATTTACCTCTATGCAATATTTAAAACGGTCCTAGGATGCTTGATTCTGGTCCAGGAAAGACATGGCTTGGCAGTTCGGGCTGGACTGTTCCCATGAGGCACAGGGTCAAGGCTGATTTGCATATGGCCATGTCTGAACTGGGGTGGTGTGGAGTGCAAAAAAACGATGGATTTAGGCCCAGATCTCTGTACTGGGGTGAATGTATGACATTGTTCTGCATTCTGTCCATCAACTGTGGTTTTTGCATTCATCCAACCAAAGCAACTGATATCAATTGTTAAGAGAGATTACAGATACGCACCTGGAAGACAGGGAAGTGCGCATCCCAATAAATCATCACTTTCAGAAATAGCGTTTCTTGGAAAAATCACAGTTGCAGTCCCCCTTCTTGTAAACGCCATTTCCGATATAAGATTTTAAAGCCATTTGAGATGGCATTGACCAAGGCCGAGGCTGAGTCCTGCAACTACATTTCTGCCAGAAAAAAAATATGTCCGCCTCCCAAGGTTAGCATATGCAGTATTCCATTGGTGTTTAACCAGCAAATGACAGTTAATCAGAGCAGCAGAAATGGCAAGCTCTTGTTATTCTTTGAGCTTTTTTCAGGGCAAATCTGCTCGTATGTTTTGAGCTGACGTCCCATGGGTAGCGTGAGCAGCATGTTTTCTGGCATGGAGGTTTGTGCAGGTTTAGCTATAGATGAACCCTGCATGGTACAGAAGGTCATCTTTTCTAAATTGAGATAGCAAAGCTGCCTGCTGGAATAGTGTATCTACCTGTTGGTGTTGCAGTATGCGCTCTCTTGAGTAAGGTATGGCAAGGTCCGGCAGTGGATCTGCAGATTTGGACTGGCCGATTGCAGGTGGTCTTGTCTTAGGTGTAACTATGTAAAGGACTCTAATTGAAGAGTACCTGCTATTCTGCAAGTAACGAGTAAGGGAGTCAATATGCCTACTGCTCGTCCAAGAGGCGTACAGGCTGATGGAAACCAAGGACTATGTACAGCAGTCACTTTTATGGCATTGCCCACCAGAGAGAAACAAACTGTTCATAGCAGAAGGCAGCCACCCAAGCCCCTCCAGTAATAAGGGGGAATCACAAAAAGTAGAGATTTGTGCTGGTATCTCTCTGCTGCTTAATAGAGATTACCAGCGGTGCATCCCTCTGGAGATAAAGTAGTGAAGTGGGGTGTTTATGCTACATACCACTCAACTTGTAGACTCTTTATACTCCTGCTGACGTTGCTTGTTTTTTAGGTGCACTTCACATTAATTTCTTCTTCCGTGTTATTGTGTATGGGCATTATAGCTCAATATTCTATCATTTTCCTTTTCATGATACTAATTCAATGTTTTGTTTGTGTCCTGGAAGACATTGGCATTTATCAATGGAAAAAGACACTTTTTAGTTGCTGTTTTTATCCCCCCAAAGGTAATGAAGGACCATGATGGGCCCCGAAAAGCATTTCCTTTCAGAAATAGCTTAATTGTTCTGATCTCTTGTTTTGCTTTTTAATTTCCCAAAGAGTGTTTGTCCATATGTTAAATTTGATTTTCTGCCTGTTATACGATTATATTTTTTATTACTGCATGCTTAAGTGCCTATACATTGGGTAGTCCCATGGTTAAGTATAATTGTGTTACCATCTTATTAGACATCTGGTATCCTACTCCCTTGCATTTTCCATATACATCTTAGTAACTTTTAATATGACAGTGTTTCATAATATATTTCCTGTTTATGCGGTTTCACGTTAGCTCCTACAGGCCTTATGTTCTGCCTCTGTTGGGTAAAGAATTATGATAAAGTTCACCTGATGAAACATGAAAGCAATACTGAGGGTCTGGTTACCCTGTAATTTTTTTCTGACTGGTGCGTATACCCCTGTTTACTCACAAGTCAGAATTACGAGTAGAGTGTTATTTAATGCATTAATTATCAAATGCGTAAAATACCTCACCCTTTGTTAAGTTTCGACAGGTCATACTGCCGAAATTTAACAGGGGAAAGCCTTATGGTACTTACCTTATCAAACCAGTTTTGGTGCGTTAAACACCAAAATCCACTTGTTAATCCCCAGAAACTTGTAATAGGTTCCATTTATCGCACCCAATAAATAACCATCCTCATGATATCGTTATTTACCAGGTGCAATAAATAGCACCTATACTTGTATAGGGCTCTTAGTAGCATCAATTAACCAGTCAGTCTCAGCATGAATCAGAAATTAATGGATATTTGAATAACCAATTGCCTCAAGCTGTTGTGTGCTCCTGCCTGATTAGTATCATATTTTTCATAAATTTGTTCATTTTATACCAGTGCTATCTTTCAATATGTTACTGTCTTTAATTCATATTTCTTTTTCTCCTAGAAAGTAGCATTGCGGCTGCTCATGAAAAAATAGCTGAATGCAAAAAACAGATTCTGCAAGCAAAGCGGATTAGAAAAAATCGTCAGGGTATGGGCCTGTTTTGTCGACTTTTTAATTGTAATGTAAATGTAGCAGTTTATGTATTTTGTTGCCACCGGGATGGGGATAGGGGAGAAAATCGAATCCACTGTCTTGCTTCCTAAATTGTTTTGGGAGAACCAGATCACTGGTGATTTTGACCATCCACTGAACAAAGAAAACATGTAATTTGTTTTGCTGTATCCCAGAACCGAAAGGTTTTTACTCACTGGAGCAACAGTAGCTCACAATATGTTACATTTTAGTGTGCAGATCTCTGAGGTGTCTGTTAGCAAGGGTTTATTTAAGCGCTGTATAGCTCCATTTGTGCGTTAGAAACCCAACAAAAGTGGATCATTTGTGGCCTCAATGATAAAAGGAAAAAGGGTATAAAAGCTCAAAAACTGAAAACTATGAGAATCAACGTCTTGTGTATTCAAGAAATTCATATACCTTGGAAGAGCAGAAGCTGGTATAAAGAATTAGGATTAGAATTAGTAGGTTGTACTCGTCAAGGCTCTACTACAAGAGGAGTTGCTATTCTAAAGCGGTATGGGTTGGGGCAATGTAGACGAGTTAAAGAAGATCCGCTGGGTCGTTGGGTGATCATGGAATTACGATTGGAGGCTACATTGCTGACCATATGTTATATCTACGGGTCCAATGCTGACGATCCGGTTGTGTTGAATCAATTGAGTATTGAGTTAGCATCATGGCACTCTCCATTAGTCTTATGCGGGGATTTTAATCTACATCTGGATGGGACATATGACCTATCTAGTATTGGTCTATATGCAGGCAGGAAGAAAAATGTGTTTAAAGCCTCTAAAGGTATTATTGATGAATTTGGGTTAGTGGACGTAGGGTACGTAAAGCTTTTTTTTCTGCTCCGCACCAGAAGCATTTTCGGCTAGACTATTTCTTTGCTTCGGCTGGATTTATCAATACTACTGTAAAACTTAGATTTGAAATTATCCCCAAACTAATCTCCGACCATAACCCTATAACCCTTAACGTAGACATCAACTTTAGACAATCTCCGAAGCCTTGTTCCTTCGAGCGGATGCTTCTCTTCGACCCCCTTTATATTGAACACATGGGTAAGTGGATCCCTGAGTTTTTTGATAATAATAGAGGCTCAGCTTCAATTGGGATTATATGGGATGCCTTTAAATCAGGGGTTCGAGGAGAAACTTTAACCTATTCACTTAATAAGCAGGGGGAAACTAGGAAGGCGGACTAAGGAGAGATGATCAAGCTGCGAGATATTGAAATTAAATTAATGATGACATGTAGTAGAGGGACCTGTATTGAGAACATTTCAAAGTATTTAGCGGTACAGAAAGCTAGGATTCATCAGGGCTTCGCTACGAAATTGGCTCAACAAATAGCAGCCTATAGATCGGAGCTGTATGAAGTGGGGGAAAATTCTGGAAACCTTTTAGCCAAAGCACTTAGACAGAAGGCGGTAGCTGCTAATATAGATAAGATCATGGATGACTCAGGGAAGTTGCATTATAACCCATCAGATATTTATTAAGGTTTTTTCGCGAATTCTATTGTAATTAATAAACTGATGATGATATACGGATGATGTTTCTAGAGACATTGAAGGAAGGGTAACTGACTTCATTGATTCCCTACCTAATACCACCTTATCATTAGAAGAGGCAGAACAATTGGATTTACCCATTACGTGGGAAGAAATAGAACTATCCTTAATGTCACTAGCTTCTGGTAAAGCTGTTGGACCCGATGCTATTCCTCTTGAGTTTTTTAGGTCTTTTCGCTTTATTTTAAAACCAGAGCTAATTATATTGTTTTCAGAGGCCCAAAAAGGAACGGCTCCACCATCTTGGCAAGAATCAATAATTACTGTTTTTCCCAAAAAGGATAAATCCCCTGTGACTCCGTCCTCATTCCATCCTATTTCACCTGATCAGCACTGATAGCAAGGCCTATTCTAAGATCTAAGCCTCACGACTCTCTAGAATCATTACACCACTTGTGTCAAAATGTCAGCATGGGTTTATTCCTGCACATGACACAGCGGACCATATCCGCCGTTTGATCACTTTCTTGGATTGGGCTCAGGCAACCCGCTCTAATATCGGCATAACCCTGTTGGATGCTGAGAAAGCATTCGACAGGGTCGCATGGCCATATATGTGGGACATTTTAACTAGAAAGGACTGGGCCCAGGTATCCTAACCGCTTTAAGGACTATGTATCTTGCCCCTACTGCATATATTCGTCTGAATGCTCAAACTTTGGTCCCATTCTTAATCACCCATGGTACGCGACAAGGGTGTCCGTGCTCCCCGTTACTTTTTGCGTTTTATATTGATCCTTTTATTAATCGTTTAAACTTGGAAGAAAAAATAAAACCAATCTATTTAGCCCAGACAAACTATCAAGCCTTAGCTTATGCTGACGACATTGTGGTTGTTACAACAGATATTGAGACTGCGTTGCCAGCTATTAACGATCTAGCTGTACAGTTTGGGTCCTTTTCTGGGTATAAGTTGAATCTTTCCAAAACTCAGATTTTATATACTGGGGATAATCCGCCCATTAATATTCCACTTGTCCCAGAAGTTACTTATTTGGGAATCAAGATCTCACTCCCACTCTCTAATATCCCTGAATTGAATATTAATCCTGCAGTGGCTAAATCAATGTTTTATTAGAAAGGTTAGATCACCTTCATTTATCATTACACGGGAGAGCTAATGTATTAAAAATGTTAATCTTACCTAAATTTGTGTATATGATCCGTACAATACCCATTGAATTTCCCCCTGCTAGAAAGGACAACTTCGAGATTTCAGTGGGGTTACAAGCAACAGCACTAAGCTTATAAAAAGATGATTCATCCTAAAGAGTGTGGTGGGGGAATATCCCGTATTTCTTTTTTTATTATATTGCAGCGACTCTTCAATCTAGGGCTCGAATAATTCACTCGACAACGAGATTGATTAAGGTCGAGCTATTTTTAGGTCCTACTCGCCCTTTCTGGCGAGTAGGAATACAAACTGACACTTGACCTCTGCCTCTGAAAGTAGAGGAAATGTAACAAGATAGCGAGATTTAAGGGCATCTTTATTTCTCACAAAGTAAATGAGCGATAACAATGCTTTTAAATCTTTTAACTTGTCACATTTGCTCAGTTTTCAGAGTTTGAGGTCAAGTGCCTTTCAGTTAGGTCGAGGAGATTTTGTGGTTTACTAGACCTGCAGGTCTTGTGCATTTTTATTGATTTTTCGAGCCCTGCTTCAATCTATTAGCCCACTAATAATTGGGGATAAAGCTTGGATCCCTTTTTGTAACACTCCATCAATCTATGAGTTAGTTATGGGCGAAGAGATGAAAGCGTGCTTCTTGAAGGTAATTGAACCTAGTTACTTCAAGAAGACTAAATTTAAGACTCTAAAAGCAGCAAATGACGTCTGGCAAACTGTCCGGCGTCATCTGGGTATTACAAAATTGAACACATATACACCTTTTTTCAGCACCTGGCTTATTACCCCATATCTTTTGTGATTTAGTAGCTATTAGATGGGGCACTAAAGGAATATGTTATTTAGGGGATTTGTTTAAAGAAGGTCACTTAGCTTCCTTTAATGAGTTACAAATTAACTTTGATTTATCAAAAAATTATTTTTTTAAGTACTTGCAAATACGTAGCTTTTTACAGAATGCAGGGCCATCATTAGATCATCGAATGAGTAAAATCCCCCTTATTGAGCAATTGGCAAAAAAGACATCGATTGCTATATTGTATTCGTGTTTGATGCAGGAATTTCCTGATGATTTGGAAAACTGTCAAGTAAAATAGGTAAAAAAGCTGGGGATACCTGAAATCAATATTCTTGAATCGGTCATGTTAGCCAATCGAGTTCTTATAACTGGGATGATGAAATCACAATACTTTATGTGTATACATGACATATTACACTCCTAGTAAGATTTCTATATGGAGCATGACAACGGGGACTAAATGTAATAGATGTGGCTTGCATGCCGCTGATGCGGTACATATGTTTTTTCAGTGCCCTAAGCTTGCTGAATTTTTTCAGCATATTGAATTTTTTCTGGGGGTAATCTTGAAACGTACAATTAGCATAACTGCTGAGATGGTATTGATTGGCTGTAGCCCAGGAATTGTGGGTCAACCAAGACCAAAAGCTACAATTTGCTTTCTTTTTATTTGTATGGCTGTAATACGAGCTTGTATTACATGAGACTGGATTAATTCCGATCCCCCCTCTTTTTTCAGTTGGCGTGAAAGATTACTGTTAATGTATAATATAGAATTGGCTATTTATAAAACTAAAGGGCTTAAGAGGAGGGGTATCGGAGTAAAGATATGGGCACCCATCACTGAATGGATTTAGGCTTTGGCGATGCTCCAGATATGATTTGTTATATGATATGTAGTATGATAATAGTGTCTGACGAACTCATGCATCTGATTGTATCATTGTGCAATATTTGATTTGTATTTTCTGCTTTTCCTTGCATAAAATAAACAAAAAAAAAGAAACCCAACAAAAGTGGCTGTATGTCACTTCAGGCAATGAGCATTTCTTATAAGACAGAGGCATCCACTAAGGTGCCAATCGACCGGGTTTCTTCCTTCCACACAAACAGTAGCCCCCACCGGTAGCGGATCTCCTGTGCTCGGAGATGATCAGTTAGAGGCATCGGTGTCCTTTGTCAGAGCCTGATCTTGAAACAGTCCAACCTTGAATCCCTCAAATTCGATGTATCTCATGTCTCTGACGCCGCCATTATTGTCGCCTCCTGCCTGTAGTACTGCAGGCAAGTGAGACTGTCTAGGGGCTGGCCCGGCTTGGTCGGTGGCGTCCCGGCCTGAAGCATGCGCTCCAAGACTATCTCCTGATCCTGCAAAGAGGGTGTCACATGTTTGAAGAGGCAGATCACAAATCCTTTCAAGTCAGACGGGACGGCCCGAGCTGGAACTCCCTTGAATATTCCGTTGGAGCATATAGATTGGCTTTCTAGGCCCTCTATCTGGTAGCGCAGTTCTGAGTTCTGGTCCCGGCGTTTCAAAAGCTCCCTACGGTGGTCCTCTATTTCCTTCTTTCGGGCGTCATACTTCCTCTCCACCGAGTCCATCCTTTGGTCGAGGACAGTGACATCTTGCCTAATTCCCTTGATGTCCAAGGCAATGTTGAGCTTGAGCTCCGCAAAGTCATCTCGAAGGGTGCTAAACAGGTGTTCCATTAATGCCTGATTGAGCGGGGGCTGCTCCAGGCCCCCTCCCCACCACCAACCCTCTCTGGTCCCCCTGGTCTTCGTTTTCCCGCGTTGTCTGCCTTCTTCGTGTTTGAGCGGGCAAACATGTCCTTTACTGAGGGGTCTTTGTTCATCTGGCTGTGGGTGGACATGCTTTTTATGGTCCATGTCCCCCGCCGTGAGACAGCCGTCCTGCTACTCCCAATGGCCACCTTTCACAGGTTCCGCTGGGCAGTCTAACGTGGGTTGGTCTGTCTCCAACTTAACTCGTGTAAAAAAAAAAGGGGGGGGGTGGCAATTTCCAGTCTCAGTGCACAGCAGAGGCGGGGCAGGCCAGTTCACTATCAATCTGCCACATTAGGCTGCATTACAGGGCCCTCGCCTCTAGTTCTAGAGTTGTGGTATCGCTGGGGGTAGGGGGCAGCCGGCCTGGTGCAGGATCTTAGAAAGGATTCCAACTGTGATGGGGGAGGGAGTCTGAGTTGCCAGGGTTTGCCACCGCTCTCCCTAAGTGCACTTGTCTCGGTGGGCCTAAGGGGAATCCTATGTGGGCTTCAAGCCTGAGCCACAGGGGGGGGCTTTTTCATAGCACTCCCGATTCACGGACATCACTAAGGAGTCCCCCGGTGCTCAAACTCTACTCCACTGTCACAGAAGGGGGGGGAGCGCGTCAGGGGTATTCCTGCAGGTTATCTCCAACCAGTGACTACAAGGGAACCAGGCTTGCAAACAGGCACAGGACGCTAGGGAAAATAGCTGCGAGCAAGGACTCTCTCCCGCAACACAGCAAGCTATGGGCCGCTTCCCCTCCCCCTCCTCCACTCTCTAGCCCCAGCGTCGTTACTCGCCACAACTAATGCTGTCAGGGGGGCCTGCAGACCTCCTCTTCCTCACCGCGGCACGATCCGCAACCTTGACCGGTCCCAAGCTCAAGGGAGCCCGCCGCAGTACGCCACTCTCCTGAAGGCCTCAGAGTCAGGCCCCTCACGTCTCCCAGATCGGATCCGCCTTGTTCTTGGTGGATCATGTTCGTCCTGGCTCCGCGGCCACCGCTGCTCCACAGTTTGCTCCATCCGCTGTCAGCCGATTTGCCGTCTCTCTTCAGTTGATCCGGACACCAAACTCCCTCACTGAGGTGCTTCTGGGCCTGAGGTCCGGCGGAGCTCCAAGAGGTGCGACCTACATCGCCGCCATCTTGGACACCTCTCCACAACAACTTTTTAAGCAGATTCTTGAGGCTAATCCTGGTGCTGAGCATAACGTGATATGCCTCTTTGTTGGTGCCTAATGTTTTATCCTTATGCAGAAAAAGAAATGCACATGATCATGGCTATTGCCGAAATAACTGAGGCAATCCACCTTCAGCTAAAAAAGCTTTTCCATTAGTTCCATTTCAAGACCTCTGATTAAATAGTATTGAAAAAAGGGTTTAACCCACTCTTGGAACCAACAGATGCAACTTTATCTCAAGCTATTTTAGACTATAAACCATTTTAAAAGAATAGATCGAATGGACAGCCATCTTCAGATAAAACATAACATGTCCTTAATTGTTTGTGTACTAAATGTTAACGTTTCTTGACCGGGTAGAGGTAATATCACAAAGGGCACATTCTTGCTGAATATTGTGCACAGTGCATATGGTTTAAATGTGTATTGTAGCACTTAATATCTCTTGGGTCACAAACTACTCCTATTTTGCTTTGAGTTCCTTTGCGCCCTTTCTGTGTCTATGGTCGGTAAAGGTCTTGTTTGTGGAGTGGTCTATATGAGAGTTGTTACATATGGTTTGGGGATGTGCTCTAAACATGGCGCACCAATGGCACTGCAGTTAAGCATTTAATGTTTTTGAGAGTGAGAGAATAGGGAGAGTGGTATCTTTGGGTGAATTTGACAACTAAGTACATGCCACCATTTTTGTGAATAGATGGATCCATGTGAACTATATAAAGATCCACCCAGGAGTTTCAGTAGTCCAGTCCTGCTTGCGCAGTTAAGGGACATGGGAAAACTGTGCATCCTAGGGCTTGCGGTCATTGGTCTCGCCAATTGAGGTTGCAAAACTCAGGACAGCCGGGTGATTTCTCCTGTCTTTTTGTTTCTGACCACCTGTTATTGACTGTGTGCTGCATTTCGTTTTTGCTGGTTTTAGGACTCTAGGCACTTTACCACTGCTGACCAGTGCTAAAGTGCAAGTGCTCCCTGTGTAAATTGTATTGGTGATTGGTTTATCCATGATTGACCTATTTGATGTACTAGTAAGTCCCTGGTAAAAATGCACCAGGTGTGCCCAGGGCCAGCAAATTGCTACTACTGGGCCTATGGCACCGATTGTGCCACCCACATTAGTAGCTCTGCAAATACGTTTCCGATTTGCCACTACAGTGTCTGTTTTAAACGGCCATTCCGACTTGGCAAGTGTCCCCACTTGCCAGTCCCAAACCTTCCCTTTTACTTCATGTAAGTTACCCCTAAGGTAGGCCCAAGGCAGCCCCATGGGCAAGGTGCAGTGTATCTAAAAGGTAGGACACGTGTTTGTGTGTTTTACATGTTGTAATAGTGAAATACTGCTAATTTCGTTTCTCACTAGTTTTTAAATTGCGTGTTTGAAAATGCTACTTTTAGAAAATGGGCATTTTCTTGCTTAACCATTCTGTGCCTCTGCCTGCCTCTTCAATCCACGTCTGGGTTTGCTGACAGTTCAATCAATCAATCAATCAGGAGTTTGTTAAAGCGCGACTACTCACCCGTAAGGGTCTCAAGGCGCTAGGGGTGGGGGGGGTGCAGGTTCCATTCCATCAAGGAGGGGGTCTGTCGAAGAGCCAGGTTTTGAGGTTTCTTGCGAAGATGGGGAGCGATGTTGTCTGTCTGAGGTGGAGCGGAAGGGCGTTCCATGCTTTGGCCGCGAGGAAGGAAAAGGAGCGGCCTCCTGATCTGGTCTTTCTGGTGCGGGGGACCACGGCGTAGGAAAGCTGGGCTGATCGTAGGGTCCTTTGGGGTGCGTGGAATTTGAGTCGGCTGTTCAGGTATGCTGGTCCGGTGCCGTGGAGGGCCTTGTGTGCGTGGGTGAGCATCTTACAGGTGATTCTCGCCTCGACGGGGAGCCAGTGGAGTGTGCGCAGGTGCTGGGAGATGTGGCAGTATTTTGGCAGGTTGAGGACCAGTCTTGCGGCGGCGTTCTGGATGTTCTGTAGCTTGCGGATGAGGTTTTTGTTTATTCCGGCGTAGAGTGCGTTGCCGTAGTCGAGTCTGCTGGTGACCAGGGCGTGAGTAACTGTCTTTCGGTGTTCGAGGGGGATCCATTTGAAGGTCTTACGAAGGAGGCGGAGGGTGTGGAAGCAGGAAGATGAGACAGAGTTGATCTGGCGGTCCATTTTGAGCTCGGAGTCCAGGATGATTCCCAGGTTGCGTGCGTGGTCTGTGGGGCTTGGCGGGTTTCCGAGGGCGGTGGGCCACCAGGTGTCGCTCCAGGCGTCGGGGTTTGGGCCCATGATGAGTACTTCTGTTTTGTTGGTGTTTAGTTGAAGGCAGCTGTTTTTCATCCATTTGGCGACGGCTTCCATGTCTTCTCGAAAGTTGCGTCTGGCGGTGTTGGGCTCGTTGGATAGGGAGAGGATGAGCTGGGTGTCGTCTGCATATGACACAATGTTGAGTCCGTAGGTTCTGACGATGGGGGCAAGTGGAGCCATGTAGACGTTGAAGAGCGTCGGGCTGAGGGAGGAGCCCTGGGGGACTCCGCAGGTGAGCGGTGTGGGGTCCGAGAGGAAAGGGGGGAGTCTGACCCGGTGCGTCCTGCCGGAGAGGAAGGAGCAGATCCAGTCGAGGGCCTTGTCCTGGATTCCTGCATCGTAGAGTCTGCGTATTAGGGTGCGGTGGGAGACTGTGTCGAACGCCGCTGATAGGTCGAGGAGGATGAGGGCTACTGTTTCTCCTTTGTCCAGTAAGGTGCGGATGTCGTCTGTTACGGCGAGGAGGGCGGTTTCCGTACTGTGGTTTTTTCTGAAGCCGGATTGGGAGGAGTCGAGGATGTTGTGTTCTTCAATGAATGTGGCGAGTTGGCTGTTGATGGCTTTCTCGATGACTTTCGCTGGGAACGGGAGCAGGGAGATGGGTCTGTAGTTTTTGAGGTCGGTGGGGTCCGCTGAGGGTTTCTTTAGGAGGGGGTTGACCTCGGCGTGTTTCCAGTCGTCGGGGAACGAGGCGGTCGCCAGGGAGCGGTTGATGGTTTGGCGGAGCATGGGTGCGATGGTGTTGGCGGCTCAGTTGAAGATGTGGTGGGGGCAGGGGTCCGTGGGGGCCCCTGAGTGGATTGACTTCATTGTCTTCAGTGTGTCTTCGGTGGTGAGGGCTGTCCAGTCATCAATCGCTGGTTTCCGGGTGTCGGGGGTGGTTGGTGAGGGTTCAGTGTGTTGGTTGTCTTCGTCGAAGTTGTCGTAGATGCTCTTGATTTTGTGATGGAAAAAGATGCTGAGTTTGTCGCAGAGGTCTTGTGAGGGAGGGATGTCGGTAGACTCACTGGTGGGTTGGGCGAACTCCTTGATGATGCTGAAGAGTTCCTTGCTGTTGTGTGCGTGGGTGGAGATTCTGTCTTCAATCGCTTTTTTCCTCGTTTCTCTGGTGAGTTGATGGTGGGCGTTGGTGGCGGCTCTGAAGTTGTTGTGGGCTTCTGTGGATTTGGTGTTTCTCCAGGCCTTTTCAAGGCGGCGGCATGTGCGCCTGGACTCTCGAAGTTCGGTGGTAAACCATCTGGCTTTCTTGGCACGGGTATTTTTCTTGAGGGGGGCTATGGTGTTGGTGCTGTCCGAGATCCATCTATGCAGGGTTCGGGCTGCGGTGTTGGGGTCGTCGTTTTCCGCAATGGTTGGGGTGGAGTTGTTGAGTGAGGAGGTGAGCTGGTCTTCGGTGATTTTGGTCCAGTTTCTTTGTGGAAGCAGGTGCTGGTGTCTGTGGATGGTGGGTGTTCTGAAGGTGAAGTGGACGCAACGATGGTCGGTCCATGGGAGTTTGGTGGTGTGGCTGAAGGTGATGGAGTTTCCTGTAGTGAAGAGGGGGTCGAGGGTGTGTCCTGCTGAGTGCGTGGGCTCGGTCACGATCTGGCGGAGTCCAATGTTGTGGAGGTTGTCCAGGAGGGATGTGGTGTTGGGGTCCAGTTGATTGTCGAGGTGGAAGTTGAGGTCTCCCAGCAGGGTGTAGTTGGTGGATGTGATGGCCTGCGTGGAGATAATGTCCGTGATGGAGTTGGCGAAGGGCCCGCGGGGTCCAGGGGGTTGGTAGATGAGGGTTCCTCGGAGGGCGGCGGTGGGGCTGGCCAGTATCTTGAAGTGAAGGTGTTCCATCAGTTCTGTGGACTCGTCAGGGAGTGTGCTCAGGCGGAGGCTGGATTTGTGGACAATGGCGATTCCTCCTCCTGGCTGGATGGGGCGGTCCTTCCTGGAGATCTTGTATCCTTGGGGGATGGCGATGGCGATGTCCGGTCCCGAGGTGGTGTTGGTCCAGGTTTCGGTGAAGAATGCTACGTCTGGGGTGGTGCTGTCGAGGAGGTCCCAGATTTCTGTTGCGTGTTTGTGGAGGGATCGGACGTTGAGGAGGATGCATTGCAGGGTCTTCGGTTTGGTTGTGTTCTTGTGGGCGGGTTGTGCTGGATCTGTGTTCTTGGCGGTGCTGCAGGTGTGCCGGCAGCGGTGACAGCTGAAGGGTCCATGGGTGTCGGCTGGTGATGCTAGCTTGCAGTTGTTGTTGCTAGCTTGCAGTTGTTGTTGCAGCCTGGGTTGAGTGCGTGGAGTGCTGCTGGGTCGTAGCGTTGGCGGGGCGGAGGTCCAAGGTTCCTGGTGCTGGTTGCAGACGGGTCGCAGACGGGCGCAGACGTGCTTGCCTTTGACGCGCCTTCGGTGCACCAGCGGCGCGGCCGCGCAGTGGCCGCCATTAAGTAGGGGTCGGGGATGGCTGGACAACTGGCAGGCGGGGAGCTGGATTGGGCCGGTCGTGCTGGGGGGGGAGGGGCCGCGGGGGCAGCATCGGCAGGGAAAGGTAAAGGGAGGAAAGAAGGGATAAAGAAAAAAGGGAAAATAAGCAGAAAAAAGGCACAAAAGAGCAGAGGTGCAGAAAGGTGAAAGATAGAAAGGGGAAAAAAACGAGTGAAAACGAGTGAAGGAGCAGAGGGAGAGAAAGGGAGAATGGGCAGAAATAAGGCGCAAAAGAGCAGAGGTGCAGAAAGGTGAAAGATAGAAAGGGGAGAAAAACGAGTGAAGGAGCAGAAAGAAAGAAAGGAGACAGAGGTCCACTGGACCACCAGGAATGAGGCGCAGGGAAACCTGCGGGTGGAGGAGGGCCTCGATCACCAACACTGAAGAGTGCAGGGGCAGGGCACCTCACTTAATGGTGGAGCTGCGAGGGTGGGAGAGCAATTTCACTGACAATGAGTCAGTGGTCTTGCTCGCCTGTCCCTGCAGTAGCCGTCATTAAGTAGGGGTCGGGGAGGGCTGGACAGCTGGGAGGCGGGGAGGGGAGCTGGATTGGGCCGGTCGTGCTGGGGGGGGAGGGGCCGCGGGGGCAGCAGCGGCGGGGAAAGGTAAAGGGAGGAAAGAAGGGATAAAGAAAAAAAGGGAAAATAAGCAGAAATAAGGCACAAAAGAGCAGAGATGCAGAAAAGAGCAGAAAGGTGAAAGATAGAAAGGGTAAAAAAACGAGTGAAAACGAGTGAAGGAGCAGAGGGAGAGAAAGGGAGAATGGGCAGAAATAAGGCGCAAAAGAGCAGAGGTGCAGAAAGGTGAAAGATAGAAAGGGGAGAAAAACGAGTGAAGGAGCAGAAAGAAAGAAAGGAGACAGAGGTCCACTGGACCACCAGGGATGAGGCGCAGGGAAACCTGCGGGTGGAGGAGGGCCTCGATCACCAACACTGAAGAGTGCAGGGGCAGGGGCACCTCACTTAATGGTGGAGCTGCGAGGGTGGGAGAGCAATTTCACTGACAATGAGTCAGTGGTCTTGCTCCAGTTGGGCTTTTGTGCATTCATTCTAGACACACACAATAGCAGCTGAGGCGTGCCTTGCATATCCCGATGGGCCATCACCAGGCTGATGGGCCTTCCTGAGCTAGAGTGGAGGGAAGAGTTGTCGCTGACACCTCAATAGCGTTGCTCCTGTCCTCACACAAAGTTGTCTCCACCCCAGTGTAGTGAATCTTGACCTAGGTCAGGGAAAGGCAGTGTCTTGTGCACTACAAAGATTTTCCTGTCAAGTTTGCCTACTTTATAGGCAGAAAGGGGTATAAGTATTGGACCTCTGACACTCCAGTATCCGAATACATCTGAACTAAAGGACATTGTGCCAGGAAGAAGAGCTGGATGCGTTTGGAGGGACTGACACTCTTCCTGTTGCTTTGTTGTGCTGGCCTGCTGCTTCTGTCCTGGGAGTGAAGGGGCTGGACTTTGCTTTCTGGATTGCCTGCTTCGTGTCTGTGAAATTGATGCAGTGCCTGCTTCGCTGCTGCATCAACTCAGCGCGTCTGGATTTTCAAAGCATTGTACTTCGCTGTCTCTTCATTGATGTTGCCCAGCCTTAAGGATCTGCGCCCGCGTGTCCAGAGATGGACGCATCACCTCATCTGTCTGCAGAGAATTGACGCATCAGCTCCCCTGTCAGGAAGCAATCTGACGTATCACCTCCCTGCCTAGCAATAAGGAACCAATGCATCCCCTCCTCTGCCATTACAGAAACGACACATCGCCTCCACTGTATAGTATGGAACCAGGGCATCACAGTGTTTTACTTTTTAGAACAACAGCCGTCCCATGCATTCAAGAATATATGAGAAAATGAATATTGACAGAATCAAATCTATATTTGGAGCGACATGTCCAGCCGGACAGAGGTCTTTAAATTTACTCAATGAACAATTGATCCATACAGCGAAAATACCTTCAACAATTCACCAGTGTGGTACACAAGCCTGTGCCCAAACACTAACAGATCAAATACAGAAGGCAGATTACGAACATAGAAGGGCTTTTTAAGGCAAAAGTAACACTTTCTGTTTAAAATTCAATTGTACAGAAGTATCCAGAATGCACCATTACATTACATAGAAATCAAGTTTTTGTATAGGGTGCTAGACAGGTCGACGGCGTTTCGGTCCCCCTACTTAATCATGTGGACCATCATCAGGACATTCAATTAATGCCTTAACGTTATTAAGCCTCTAGTTGCCAGGGCAGTGCACTGGTTCGTTACCGGCAAGGAAGTGGTAGCCTGTATTCGGTACGACAGCCCAGGATCAGGCGCGTTTTGACCGCGTTACAATAGCGTAATCAGACGGTGCCAGGATACTACCGGGTTAATCGGTAGTTCGGTCTGTTCCCTGGTGTGCTCAGGTGAAGGAGGAGAGGAGTGAAGAATGAGTGGAAGGAAGCCGTATATTCTTTGTTTTTGACGCATCTCAGGTATTTTGTGCTAAAAAAACTCATCCATTGAGTTCTATGGATTAAGACTTATTGAACCTTTGAAAAGTGATATCTTTACTTGTGCATGTTGGATTTTTTATGTTTTGGTCTTGTTTTATTCACATAAATCTTGACAATTTCTATAAACTGGTGTGGGCTCATTTTGTAGAGTGCCAAGCTACCAAGTGGGTGATCAGGGGTTATTTTAGCTCTGTGATTCTCTTACCCTGACTACAGTGAGGGTTCCGACTTGGACAGTGTGCATACTGTCTGCCAACTAGAGACCCCATTTCTAACACTGGGTCACTCTGAAAGTGGGTCTCTGCGGTGCTGACGTCCTCAGACGGCTGCTTTGTCTTGGAGTCCTGAGTACACTGTCATGGCTTGCTGCAAGGAGCCCAGTGCCCCTTGTATTGGTCCTGTGCGGCTCTGGTTGGTCCTGGTGTCCTCTCACTTGGGGAGGGGGCAGACTGACCTTCAGGAGTACAGGGTCCTATTCCAGGGGAGCTGCTGCGTCGGGTTGGCCAGAAAGGGCAACTCGACAGACAGGACTTTGCTATTTAGTGCCTGTGGACTACAGGGGAGTAGCTCCTCTACTCCTAGGGAGATTTGCTGGCAATTTGCGAAGTGCTGGCAGCCCACCGTGGTTCTTGGCAGGAGTTCAGCTGCAGGATGAGATGCTGGGTCACGAATGTTGCGCCTTAGTACAGCAGGCAGGATTTGGTGCTAAAAGTCCACAGCAGTATTCAGTTCTGTTTCTTGCGGCTCTGTGTCCTCAATCCGTTAAATTTAATTTCCTGGCATTGGGGGGGCCACTTAAATAATCTTGTTATGGCTGATTTACCAGCCCATTTTATAAATATAAATTTGCATTCGCCTTTTATTCATGGTCAGGAAATCAAATATATACAATATGCAGATGACACGATTTTAATGAGCCAAACAGAAATAGGATTAAACAGGTTAATTAACTCTTTTAATGGTTATGTTACACAAAATGGTCTGACCATTAATATAAAAAAGACAAAGATAATGACTATGGGAAAAGGGAAGCCTAGGATTAAAGAGTGGAATATTAACGGTATGGTAATTGAAAATGTGAAATTATACAAATACCTTGGAATCACGTTTGACGATGGTTTGATTTTTAGACAGCATTTTAACAATCTTGAAGCCAGGGGTTGCTCACTTGCATTTGCTTTTAGAAAATTAAGAGACAAACTATTATGCCCCAATTACGACCATCTGATAAAGGTGATGCGAGCAAAATTAATGCCAAATTTGGAATATTGCTCATTCATCTTTAGGGGCAAAGACGCGAAAGTGCTCGACGATATAGAGATTAGAATATATACAACTGTTTTTAAAATTCCCAAATATATTAGTCGAGCAAACATAAGACTGGAATTTGGTTTGAAAAACCAATCTCTGGCGCGTCAATCCACATTCTTGAAGTCTCTTTTAACATTAGTCCGTTCAGATGAAGGTTCACTGGCAAAGTTATGCTGGCTTGAAATCTCAGAAGGGGAATATTAAAAAAATTGGCAGCTGTATTTTAATGTATGCATAAGTAATTTTGACTGCTCTAATTTGGCTGATGAAATGAGGAGCAGGATAGTTTAAAAAAAAGAAATGAATCAAATGGCCGCATTATTAACAACTATACAAGGAGGAATTAAGGAAAATAAGTCATTTCTGGACAGTTGCTAACTCTTTCGGTAGGCTGTCACCTCAATCTTGTCTTATCATTTAAAACCTAGGCTTAAGAATAAATGTATGTATTTAAGGCTGGGAAGATACCCGACAAAGGATGGTATACCAAAATGGGAAAATCAATGGGTATCGAGCATTTGCAGGCTTTGTAGTCAAAGGGAGGAAACACTAACACACATTGTAACCTTATGTCCAGCTTTGGCAGAGGCTCGGAAGTTGATCCTAAAACCAATTTTTAATGAACTAGGAATTAGAACATGCAGGCAAGCAATTATGACCTGTTTGAGTGGGGCCAATATAAAACTTATTTATCACTTTGTTAAGTTCATTATTATTGCTGAGAAGAAACTCAAAGGCGAAGAATGAGTAAATAACTATTTATCGTGCTCCAAAATAATTAAAGAAACTTATTTTAAGAATTGTTTAAATCAAAATGTATGCCAGTTGAAGGGTCTATTAGTATAATTTACTATAGTTATGCACGTTGCACTTTACTATAGCTTGCAAATGGAAAACAGCAAAAAATGTATTTATACTAGTATTTCCTACTGCTAACACTAGACACTTTAGTTAAATGCTGCTTTAACAGTGATTGCTGCTAATACATTGTACTCTAGTTAATACCTGTATTTTAATCAGTGTGTAAAACGTTTAAACATTATTATGGAATTGACTGTATTAATGCAATTTTAGATGATCATTTTAAGATGATAATAACTTTGTGCATAGTATATGTTTGTTTATGTAGGTTGCTTTTTATTTATTCTTGTTTGTAATGATTTTACTTAATCAACAAATAAATACTTACTTACTTACACTTAAATACTCAATTTAGGGGCGTCACAGTGAGTGACCGGTAGTAGCCAATGGGCTACTTATCTTTATGGTGTCTACACCTTCTATATGACCACCTCCTGTGGTAAATAGGCATAACCTTGTTTTAGAGTGCCTAATTCCACTAAAGCTAAAATGGTGGAATTCTAAAAGTAGTCTCCACATCAGGTAGCCCATCTTAGGGGTGGTACAAGTGTGAGAGGGGGGCACGCTTCCTAACTAGCTACATTTCCCATCTGTCCTGGTGCCAAATGGACCCGGTGTGGGGGTGGCATTTCCCATGTCTGGTGAAGCCTTAGGTGCATGTCAAAGGTGGCAGAGGCCTCCGAGGCCTCCTGCCTTGATATGTTGATCACTTACCCATCCTGCTTGGAGGAGGTGAGAACACCTCCGGCTGGAGTGGGCATTGTTTTTGCACTCAAAGAGCACAATCTCTCACTGCAGGGAGGCAGGAACCCATATGTGATGGTAGGCTGGTCTATACCAGGCAGTCTGCATACTAGTAGTTAGCAGGTTTTCATGGGGCACCTCTAAGGTGCCCGCTGGGTGCATTTATTAATAAATCGATCGCTGGAATTGGTTTAGGTTTATTAATATGAGATGTTTGATGCCAGACATCTCTAGTTTCAGTGAATACATCATATAGCTTGGGAACTCTTAAATACCAGTGACTAGCACATGGTCTCACAATGGCTTTTCATTTCACTTGTAATGTAATATCTAAGGATCTACTTAAACATCACAGTGGCTTATCTGCTCATGTAGATATGTCCGCACATGTAGTATTGTGCACCCTGCCTTAGAGCTGTAAGGCCTGCAGTAGCGGTGGAATACCCATACTGTATGCAGTGTCTGTAGGCATGGCATTCAAGAGAGGTGTGCCATGTCATGTCTTCACTTTTCTCGGCACCATGGCACCCAGCCTGCAATGGCAGTTTGCATGTTCGTGCTGAGGGCTCCCTCAGGGTAACATAATTTGTGCTGCAGCCCTTAGGGACCTTCTTTAGCCTCCTTGCCCTAGATGCCAGGGGTACCATCACTAAGGACTTACAAGGTTAAGGGTATTGGTAATTGGGGTAACAATTGTGCGGTTTTAGGGAAAAATATGGAACTGGGTGCCTGGATAGCATGAGCCCAGTGCACCTCTGTCAAAATTGCATCAGAGAACCAGCTAAAAGTGGGGGTGACAATGTCAAGCTGGGGCACTTTCCTACATGGGACAGCTAGTCTCTACCCCCTCGCTGGCTGCAGTTGTGATTCAAGTATGTTTGAAGCCACCAGGTGTCTGAGGCAGGGTTGCAGCCTAAAAAAGATCCAGTCATGTGTTCCTCCAACTGACTTTATCCCGTAGATGTACTCGGAAATGCCCCATTTGAGCATTAGGTAAAGCAAACTTGTAAGGCACCACCAGAAGGGTTACCAAAGACTACCATATTGCAACTCGGAGCTGCCATCTTGCACTTTTTGTTGTAGATGGGAGCTGAGAGGAATGGGGAAGACAGTTCATTTGGGAATGGAGAGAGCCAGAGCCAGAAACACAGCATTTATGTTGTGTGGCCTTTAAGTAACAATTGCACAAAATGCATTTTGTTAACATAATTTGTATTTTAGAATGCATATCGGTACTAAAGTTGAACAAATATTTAGACTAATTAATGTTTTTGTATTTTTAGAATATGATGCCTTAGCTAAGGTGATACAGAATCATCCGGACAGACATGAAACTTTAAAGTAAGTGCAGTTTAATGTAAACATACATATTAATGTTTTAACTAAGCAATAGTTTGTCTCTAATTTAAAAGTGTTGTGAGCACAAAATTCTTAACCAAAGCAAGGGTTAGTCACATGGACAGAGACAAGGTTACTTGTATCTGTCTAAGCCAATCGGGTCCCACTAAAGCAAATCGCATGCTACTCTAATGCTGATCTGCATATATAGTTTATGCCTTTCCATTTTTCGTGTTTAGCAGTTAAAAGTGGAGATCTTTAGCAATTACCAGCCAGATACAGTTTCCTTAAATAGGCTTTGTGAACCCGTTTTTTTTAATGATTGTCTTAATAGGTTAATAACATTCGATTTTACTTTTGCTCTTTAGATGTGTGTGAATGCAGGTTTATTATTACTATTGTTTTTAACATGTTTTGATGGGCCAAGTTTTTTTTGGCTTGTCATTAAGAATGTTACTGTTCCATGTTCTCATACGTGTACGGTAATTAAGCATAATTTTCTAATAAAAATTGTACAGTACAATGACTTCCCAAATCTGACCATCAATGGGCTTGTTTAGTCAGGATGCTGCTGTACGCCACAGACCTTAATTCTTTTAAAGTTGCCTATTAACCTACTGACTACCAGTTAAGGAACTTTTTCTATGATGATTTGTCTTGGCGTTTTGCTTGTCAAAGCAGGATAAAATCTGTTGTTAGGCCATTGCTTTGTGGGCGTCTTGTATAAGTGGATTTGTTGGAAAGTTGTTTATTAGTAGTGGTAAATATATATCTACCACTGGCAATAAGGCAACTAGTGCTCAGAATAGGTCTCAGACAATTATTCCCACTCTCAACCCTTGGTAGCTTGGCTGTGAGAAGGCAGGCTGAACTTCAGAGACCGGTATGTAGAGCATATAAAAACACCAATTCAGTAAATAATTAAAACACAACATGCAAGAAACACCAATTGATAAAGATAGGAAATATTTTTATCTTTAAAATGACACCAAACTAAAAAAATCTAAGTTAGGGAACCAGAAATTTAACACTATATAGTCCATAGAAAAACCTATAGCACCTATTGGGATACCTGGTCGCGCTAGACCAGGACAAAGCCAACATTTCAGGCCGACCGCGAGGAGGTTTGTGTGGCTACCCCTTGCGGTAGGCCTCAAAGTTTTTACCTTGTGACTTAGAAACTTTTCTGGGGCTTTTCTTCCCGGGGTCCCTTGAAGCTCTCAGCCAGTTTGGATTCGGTGAGGTCCAGGTCAAACCTAAGGAAGTCAGACCTCCGGAGCTTTACAGCGAGACATACCAGAGATCCAGGCTGGCTTGCAGTTGAAGGTGGGCGCCTCGACTTGCGGTTGGTCCCTGTCATCTTTTCTATGTTTGGATGTAGAAACCTTTACAGAACTTTTTCTACTGGTGTCCCTAGATGCTCATCACCAGGCCAGTTTTGGCGAGGATTCGCTGGTTTGGGTTTTGACTATTACCCTGTCCAAACTCTGGAGTTTGGACCTCCGGATCTTTTCAGCGGGACGAACCTGGAGGGCAGGCTGGCTCACGGTTGAGGGTCGCCAGCTTGGCTGGCCAGGTCGAGTCGGTCCACATATAGCGCTTTTTTTTAAAGTTCTAAAAACGTCGGGAACTTCTTTCTGAAGTTTCCTTGAGGGCCCCAAAACGTCCAAGGGTCTGGAAACTACAAGATGGCTCTTGAAAGTTTGGGCCTTCAATTCTCACAATCCACTTCGACAAAACCCTTACAAATCCACTGGTAGCACTCCAGGTTGGGGATTCTTGTTGGTGGTGATCCGGGTGAACTCTGTTTACACCTAGCTTGCAGAGAGTCCACCTTTTAGTTTTCAAGAAGCAAGTTAGGTCCACAGTGCTGTAGTTCCAGATTGTGCAGCAGGCACAGTCTTCCAGAGTGCAGGGCCTGGTTGAGGCAAATCAAACATCCAGTATGGACCCTTTTTCTTTCCTATTTTTCAAGCAGCAGATCTGAGAGACATTGCCCCTCTGAGATACTTATTCAGTGTTCTCTGGGGTCACGCAGGAGGGCATTCCTATCAATTAAGGTGCAGGGCAGCACTCCAGAGCATGACCATTTCCTCCAAAGTGTGGTACAATTGTCTCCCAGAAAGCGACATTTCTCCAAAATTCAATGTGGCTGAAGTCTCAGCAGAGAGAGAAGAGCTAACAAAACCAACCATGCTCATCTCCATAGACTGCCTCCCCGTGGCATCTGCCCATTCCTTCCTTAAGCCTGCCTTCTGACTGGGTTCAGAGGGTAGGGGTGTAAATGAAACTGACTTCTTTTGCCTGTCCCCGCCTTCCTTTAAAGATCATTATTTACGATCCCTCCCCCTTGTTCTGGCATTCCTATGCAGCCAAACCGTCTCCTCCCAGAATGACTCTTCATCCCAGGTGCCATTTATCACTTCATCAAAGCAGCCTGTCTAATCCACTTAACTTGACCAATCAGGGCAGATCACTGGAAGGCTGAAATTTGGCTTGCAGACAAGAAAGGCTTATAACTTCTTGTCTGTGCATTTCAGGATAAATTCAAAAATAATATATAGTTGGAATTATAAATACCATTCAACTAAGTCCTTGAATTATATTTTTCTTTCCTGGTGGGAGTTATTCATTAATAACTAATTGCCATGTTAGCCTATGGATCTGCAAAGGGGAAAATGAACTGGACAGTTTCTCAAAACACCAGGGCTTGTAAAACATCTTTTATAAAAGCCCGCTTATATCTGCAGGACCCCCCACCCCTGGAACACTTACAGGAGACTTTAGAGGTTCTGAATATGTAAAAATATTGCAGATCCTCCCTCCAGTGCTCCTAGCACAAATGTCGATTTTGGGAAGCACTTTACTACAATGAGGGAAGTGAAAAGTGCAGTTTCACCAGCCCCCGGGGCATATAAACCTATTTTGTAAGGGTCCTCCTTCTAAGTACCTCTCCCCGACCCCCACCACCGGATCACAATAAATGCAGAAAGAATAATTGGTGGACAGAAAGCAGAACAATGCCATACACTCACCCCAGTACAGATATCTGGGCCTAAATCCATAATGTTTTGGCTCCCATGCCATTTGAACCCAGCCATATGCAAATTAGTCTTGACCCTGCTCCCTATGGGAACAGTCCAGCCTGAACTGCAAGCCAAGGTCCTCCCTGGACTGGAAACAAGCATCCTGGGACCGGTGTCTGGGTTTCACCCCTCATCAGCCAGACTAGTTTTCTCCAGTGGCATTGAGAGATCACGGTATCCACGTCTGGGCATACCCGTCCCTCTCGGGGTGACAAATGCAAAAAGATAATTGATGAACAAAATGCTGAACAATGTCGTACATTTACCTCCGTACAGAGTTCTGGGCCTAAATCCATTGTATTTTGCTCCCCATGCCATTCCAGTTTAAAACCAGCCATATGCGAATCGTCTTGAGGAACTGTCAAGACTGATTTGCATATGACGTGGTGTGAACTGGGGTGGCAAAGTGAGCTAAAGAACGATGGTGAATTCAACTCAGATCTGTGATGGGGTGAGTGTCTGAAAAGTTTCAGCGCTCTGTCCTTCATCTCCTTGTGTTTGCTTTGTTCACACCAAGGAGAGACCCTGGGGATACCTAATATGCCAACATATTGTAGTTTATTATTGTGTAAGTGCCCCAAACACCAAAGTCGAGTTTGGGCACAATTTATTTAGTTCTGCAACACAGGGCTGCTTTTAAACTGACCTCAGGCTTCAGCAATGAACACATGCAAGTGCAGAAAGTGCTGCTTGCCTCTAAACTGCGTTACCCTAGTATGTACTAGGGATTTAAAGGTAGTTTTAGTCCCCATGTCCTATAATGTACCAGGGAGGTCATGCAAAATCATAGGGGTACTGTAACCCATAGTGCACCCTAGTGTATGTAAGTGTGTACACTGTATTCCAAGTGTTGCCAGTATAGTACAGGCCCTGGGCCTGGTTAGGCAGAGCCCAGGGACAGTCTAAGTCAGTTACCACCAGTGCCAGACAGCAAAAAATGGGTTTGTCCAGGGTATAAGGATGACTTTGCACCAGGGTTTAAATAATTATTTGGTGTTACTTTGCATCAGGTAGTGCTAGCCATAATACATTATTCTTACCCAAGCTTCCCATTTGAAAAGTCATTTTTAGTTCAAATTAATTCTGTTTTTATGTATTATTAAATCTACGGCGATGATCCTTTCCTTTTGCTGCTCACATGTCTACTGTCAGTAGTTGCAAATATGCTTTAGTTGGTATACTACCTGCAGTTTGTTGTGGGCCTTCTGCAGTTGCCACATTAGATGTTTTTTATCTGATAGTACAGTTCTTAACCGCATCGCTGCTGCTGTGATTTTTGCGCTGTGCGGCATTTTTTAAAATACCGCTTTACATGACGAGCTGAGCTCGTCATCAGCAGCGAAGGGGTTAAACGCCATCTCGGGAGAAAACACTTTAAATGGCATTCCAGCATTTGGACAGAATCACGTGAAGCACCACTCAGTATGCATTTGGGTAACTACCTCTATAAGAAGTGTCCAATCTGCAATACTTTTTAGATCAGTCTGCAGGTTTTCTTAATGCAAATACTGTATTACTTCAAAATGTACCTTATTATTTCTGGTTAAACTCATTTAGAACCTCATTTTTCCAGAGTCCTCAAAATGTGTTATGTGCAACAGAAGTAAAAACTGAATATAGTTTAAACGATAAATGGCCTCAAGTTGAATTTAGAAAATCTCCAACTTGCCTACTAATATGTTTATTTAAAAATATATATATTTTTGTGAATTAAATAAAATGTTTTATTATTTATCTATATGTTTAATGAATGCTTATTTCTTTATTTGTTGTGTACTGTTTTGTGGTTGAAATAATAGACATTGTTTAGGCTGAGGTCCCTGACTTCCAGTAATGACTCTGTGGGGGTCCCGGGGTTCCAGATTGATTAAGTGTTGTAGATTATTTTATGAAGATCAGTGCATTTGGACTAAAACTTGAGAATATGATGTCATTTGGAAAATTCTTTAAACTGTCTGTTTATTCGGGAGTAACAAACCATGATCATTTGTTCATGAGAGTAAATGTTCACAAAAGGTATAATCTATGGGCTATCGGTTTTATGTTCATTTAAAATATTGGAAACTGTGTACTGGTGCCTTTAAAAACATGATAGCACACAATAGCTGTGCACAGTTTTTTCTTTTTACCCACAGAGTTAAGAATGTATTAGAGGTGTGTTCATCCTGTCTGGCTATTTGTTATTTTTAAGAGCTGAAGCCCATGGATCAAGCCTTTGAAGTAGGAGTAATGCATTATGGAGCGGTCGAAGTAGTAGACGTGGGCCATGTTTCTTTTCATTTTATACTTTTAGTTTGTTTACACAGAAAATAGATTGATTCCAATTAGGACATTGCAGCAAAACATAAGACTGTGTAGGAAAATTAGGGCATTTCTAAGGAGCTGTCTTAAGTGTTTCTGAGATCTTTCGAAGTTTTATTGATCTTTACATATCCAAGAACTTGCTTAAATCATAGGAAGCTATGTTTAAAATGCAAACAACAACACTGCTATAGATACTTAAGCTAATAATCCACCCTTTTCACTTCGTGTAGGCAACTTGATGCCTTGGAAAAAGAGCTGCAGCACCTTTCTCACATCAAAGATAGCGTTGAAGATAAGGTATGATTATCATCTTTTTGGAGCAGTTTTCTTTGTTTTAATACTGTAATCACAATATTAAATGTATTGACTTTGCATGTTCTTCTTATCTTAGTTGGAGTTGAGACGCAAGCAGTTCCATGTCCTTCTAAGCACCATACATGAACTTCAACAGACTTTGGAAAGTAGGTAGTTTGTCAACATAGTATGTTTTGTTAATAGAATATATAAAGTGCCTGATCACCATATGTTTCTTGGCAGTGGGAAACACCTTGTAAAGCATTTAACATTGTTCTGTTTACTAGTAAGTAGGGTATGTTAAGAAATATTTACATACAATGCTTAACATTATCGAAAATGTATCTAGTAGAATTACAAGAAAAATGTAGAAAAGCGCACCTTTTTTGAGCGAGGAAACCAGAGGGGTCAAGCTGACCAGACTCATGCTTTGTGTCCTGGCGTCTGAGAGAGAATCAGTGTACACTGTCTTTAAAGCTTCAGTGGTGTGCACTTTCCTCAAAGCTTCACAATGGTTGAACATTTACAGTTTCTCAGTAGACTATTGCTGAGTAAATGGTATGCATATGCATGTACCTTTCTGCAATTTCATATAGTTAGGACCAGACACTAAATACAACAGCCGCCAACTGTATTCTATGCATCAATTAGAAGATACATGCAACAGACTGTCCAGTCAGTCCCAAACATTTTAAGGGATTTAATGTGTGCGGAGTGGATGGGGCATATCTAAATTCTATTAGGACAAAGGCATCTATCCTCAGGTTATAGAAGGTAAGCTGCAGAAGTGTTTAGGTTAGGGTATCTTGTAGTTAGACAGAGTTCCAAGCTGTGCGGAAGTGTAAAGATGGTTCAGATGTTTAGGTTGTTCAAAAATACTATCAGTTAAGTATTTTGTTTGGAGTGTGAGATTGTTGGTGATATACCCACCAGTCTGAGTTAGTAGTGTTGTTAGTGCAACAATATAAGGGAAGAGCCTCAGTTGGAAGACTCAGGCAAGACACAGGAAAGCATAAAATGGGAAAAGTGGGAGGGGCATACGTTCAGGAATTCTCTGTATAAACCCATCAGTGGGGGAAAAATGATTAGCCGTAAACCCATTATACAATGAGTAGAAGGAGGTGATTATGGTACCAGGATTATATTATCCATGCCATGGAGTTTATGCGTAGTGGCTAAACGATTGCCAATTTTGGAAAGCTAAGCAGAGCATGCAGTCCATTGTAATGTAGCAGCATATTAAAGTAGTTGTGCTGTAGATGGTGGTGAAGTGAGAATTGCTAGGGGGCAGACAAAGCAAGAACGGCTATGAGTAGAGCACCACAGGACTTGCAGCAGGTTGAGAACATAGGGACTCAGAGGAACAGTCTCGGGAGAAAGGTAGGATAAAGCACTTTTCTGAAATTGGAGGGGAATGCAAAAATTCACAGGGGAAAAGAAGAAAAGTGAAAATATTTAGAATAGAGGTGGGACAGAAGAATTCATATTTTTATTGGCATACATCAGGTTGAAAATGAGAACTGTTTTCATGATTTGATTTAAATTTTGTATGCCTGATTTTGTGTAGTTTAATATGATTACACAGTGCAAAGGTGTGTTTCCTTTCATTAATAATATGTTTGCTTTTTTGGGTTCTGAATAAAATTAGATTATTTACTTAGGTTTTATTATATATAGCATGAGCATGACCTAAAGAGGTGACTGGGCTCTCTACATAGGAGCAGTTACTTCTGCATGCAAGCAGTTTACAAAAGAAGAATTTCATAGGTTATAAAGTATGAGAAGAATTTACAGTTAGCTCAGTTCAAATAGATGTCTCACACTTGAGCATGCTCCTGCAGGCCACTGTAGTCTCTGCCATATAGATTTGTGATGGCTGTAAACAACAATTAAACAAAAAAAAACAAGGAAGAGAAAACACATGGAAACATCACACTTACGGAAAACAAAATCTTGGCAACCTGCATCACCCACCTCTCAGTAGGCAATCTGCTTCTTAAGGAATGCTACTTGGTTAGTTGATATCCGCCCGCCCCTTGAATCCTTCCTTAAAATATTTTTCCCCTTAGGTAAATATTATTGCCGCTTTATGCTGTTCCCTTTTCCTTGAACTACCGTCCTCCCGCATTCACCTTCCCTCCCCCCTTATTGTTCTTGCTTTATGGCAACCTCACCTTGCCCCTCTTTTGCCCTGCCTACAGCATGGCAGGCCACCCCTCAGGTGAGCGCATCTACAACTGGTCCTCTGGGGCTGAGTAAGAAGCCGGGTCTGTTGGCTCAGTGGACTAATGCATCCACTACTGGGACCTGTGTTCGACCTCATGGTCACAGGTTCAAATCCCGGCGTGTCCACTCAGCCTTTCATCCATATGAGGTCGATAAAATGAGTACCATTGAGTTGGCTAACAATAAACATATGTTATTCAGTGCCAAGAGACCTACGGGTGAACCTGAGCTTTAAAAATACACATGTTATGTAAGAGGACAACCGCTTAACTAAACTGTCATCAAGGCTTGTAAGGAGAACATGCCCAGGAAGTCTGATGTGCTAGTTGTGTAATCTGTCATTGCTAGGGCCACCAAGTTGATTATTCCGTTAATCGGAACTGCAAATGAACAGCAGTGCTACTCCATCATCACTTCTACTCAAAATAGCAACAGTGATACACAGAAGCTTCTTGGAAGTTCTCAGTACTTTTACTTTGACTACTGTGTGCTGGTAGGTTGACGCAGCAGAGAGTGCAAGAGGAAGGGGAAAGGTGGCTGCAGTTCATGTTGAAGGGCATTTGTTCTTTAAATGTGTCAATTGTGATGGACGTTGTAGAAAGAGGTGCTTAGCTAGCATTGTGCACAGAATGTACATTTTGATAATCAATGAACACCCTCAAGGATATTCAGTGACTAAACCCCCCCCCCCTTTCTTCACTTGATAGCAAGTTAGTAAGCTGTACCTATGTCTCTCGAGTTCTAGTTCTATACCCATCTCTCAACCTTTCACAGCACCTTGGCAACTAGGGCTGCCACCTTTCTCCAATAAAATACTGCCCATTTAGGGTGACCACCTGGCATGAAGTTAAATTCTGAATAAGACGCACATTGTAAAATTCTGGACAAAAGGTTAATTGACGGACCGTAATTATGGACAAAAGATCGGTCACACATACACTGTAAATGAAAGTTGATAGGAAGGTAAATGGAGAGTAGTGTGTCACAGGATTCTGCCCGATTAGTTTTATATACCATAGAGTAGAGCATAAGAGCAGAGCTCGATGTTTGAAAATGGACATTAAACTAGAAGACTTGTAAGTATTTGTCACTGAACTACAGTTTATAGTTAATATGAACTGCTAGAGTCCAACTTGAGCATTAACTGAAAGTAGAACACACACTCAACCCGTGGAGTCCTGAGGATGGTGACACGCTTCCTTCCTTTGTTAAATCCGCTACCTAGCAATATCTTAGATCTCCTTTCCACTGTAGATCTAAAAGCCGTTTTGAAACAGATGTCAAATTCTTTCACTTCAGTTCACATGGTTAATCTAAAACTGACGTCTCCAACCTTTTCTATACCAAGAGCTACTTCTGCTCTAGGAAAATCCCCTAGAGGTACTAAAAATCACGGCATAATAATGATCAGATCAGTTAACATTACACTAGTTACCAACCCATGTAGGATTGTCAGTAACAAATTTAATTTCACAAAGACAAATTTATAGTGAAAGAAACTGAAGAAACAAACTTTTTGCTTTCACAATACCAGTTTTCATATGTTGTTAAAAAAATACAGTCCCCAAACATCAGCTTGTTGTTTCATGAATTACGCAGATGCACAAATACATCACATGGACAGGTTGGGCTTCAAATTACCATGCTTTGCAATCACATGCCATCACTGTAATGCCAAAGGTGCATGTGATATGTCAGTAATGCCCAGCATTATTCTTGCACCATTATTTCAAGGCTGGAAATCTCAATGGTCAGGATGTCCACACTATACTGTTCATGACCATTATTGTGCAAGGTCAGCCATCATTATGTGAAGTATGGCCAAACGTAGGTCAGTCATGCTCCCATTTGGCTGCCAGTATGCTACAACTAGTCCAAGAATGTCCACAAAATGTCATAGATGACCATTTTTTGTCATGAATTGACCCTGCATGATGTCCCTTTGGTGGTACTGCAACCCATGCATGGCTTGCAAGGAGCAACACTATGTTATGTGTAAAGCACACTACCACCCTCAAAGGTATCTTGGCCCTGAGCAGGTGTGTGTGCCTATCCCTACATATTGTAGGTTGGTTATTTGAAAAGTCAGGTCTTCAGCTTCTAACTCAAATTAAGAATAGAGGAGGAGGCTCTTACGTGCGAGGCAGTTCCATTCTTTAGTAGTGATGTACGAGATTCCCCGTCATCCTGTGCCGGTGTTGTGTATGCGTGGGATGTGCACAAGTAATCCTGCTGAGAGGAGGTGTCTAACTGGTTAATGGAAGGAGATGCAAAGGTTCAGGTAGGTGGGGTCTGAGTTGTGTAGTGCTTTGAATGTGTGTGTGATGAGTTTGTATTGAGCACATTTGTGTATCCGGAGCTAGTGTAGTTCCCTGAGGGGTGGTGTGATGTGAGTTCTGTGTTGGAGGTTGGGGATGAGACTAACTGCTGAGTTCTGGATGGTTTGTAGTCTTCTAGTGAGTTGCTTGGTGCTCCTGCCACTGATGGTGTTTTCGTAGTCCAACTTACAGGTGACTAGGGCGTAACAGTTTTTCTAGTGTTGCTTAGTAGGTATTTAAAGATCTTCCTAAACATCTTTAAGGTGTGGAAGCAGAATGGAATGACTGCATTGCCTTGCGCGGTCTTGTCCAGTTTGCTGTGGATGATTATTCCGAAGTTCCTGGCATGGGTTCTAGACGTGTTTCTGAGTTTGGCTGCCCACCAGTTCTGAGTCCCAACGTGAGGTGTTCTTGCCGAAGATCACCTCTTCTATATTGTCGGGGTTGAGCTTGAGACTGTTCACTTTCATCTAGTTAGCGACTTAAGTAATGCAGGCAGTGAACTTGTTTCTTGTGTGGAGGGTCTTGTCTGACAGTATGAGTTGTGTGTTGTTGCCATAGGAGAGGATTTTGATGATGTGTGTGGATGACGTTGACCAGAGGCATCATGTATGCATGTAAGATGATGGCGTTGAGCGATATACCTTGAGGCACTCTGCAAAGGAGTTTTACGGGCGCCCAAGGATGAAGGTACAGACTGACCGCTTTTATCGTATCCATTAAGAAATAGCAGATCTAACATACAGCTGGTCCTTGGATGTCAATCTCATGCAGGCACCTGATGATGATGTGGTGAGAAAACCATGCCAAATGCTCCAGAGAGGTTTAGGAGAATGACAGCTGCTGTGTCTCCTGTCAAAGATCATGTGGATGTTGTCTGTGGTGGCGATGAGTTCTTTTTCTGTACTGTGGTTGGCCCTGAATCCAGACTGCTTGGAGTCGAGGAGCTGGCAGTTGCTGAAGTGGTCGATGAAGCGTCAGTTGATTAGCTTACCTAAGATCGTTGCTATGTATGGTTCGAGGGAGATGGAAAGCATGGCTGGGTCAGTGGATGTTTTCTTCAGCAGGGGCATGATGATGACATGTTTCTAGGTCTCCAGGAATGAGTTGATAGAGGTGTTGAGGATGCTTGTTAGTGCTTCACTGAACGGTAGGAGTCTATTGGCGAAGGCATGGTGGGGGCAAGATAAAGATGAAGCCCCCAAGTGGATTGTCTTCATGGTAGCAGCAATTTAGTCGGTGGTGATGAGATCACAAGGTTAGAGTTTGTTCATTTGCTGTGATGGGTAGTTGAATTGCACAGTGACTGGGTCCTGTTGAGATTTGAAGTTGCTGTATATAGAGATTGTTTTGTTAAAGAATAATTCCATAAGCTTGTTTCAAAGTTCTTGTGAGGGGTGAATGCTGCTCAAGTTAGCAGGAGGCGCAGTGAAATCTTTGAAGATGGCGAAGATTTCTGTGATTCTGTTAGTGCTGGCGTTGATTCGATCTGTAAGAGCTGTGCAATTGGTGTTCTGTATCTGCTGGTAGCTTGTTCTCCATTTGCTCTCCAGTTGTTTGCAGTGGTTTTCATCAGCCTGACTTCCTCTATGTACCAGCTGGCCTATGGTTGGGCTATTGCCATTTGAATTTGCTTGAAGGGTGCCAGGAGGTCGGCGCATGTGGTGATTCAGCTATTGCAGTTCTTGATGGCTTTCGGCAAGTTGCTGGTGTCCTTGTGCTGGTGCTTGATAGTGAGGAAGGTCAGCCCTCTACTGAGATTATTTTCCAGCTGCAGTGGGCAGTTCCAGTGGTGGTATCTCTGTGGTGGTGCAGATGGGGTTTTCTGAAACTGATTAGGGCATGGTCTGTCCAGGTCACAGTTGCTAGCTTGTCGACTGTGATGTTGCCGATTATGAAAATAATCTGGTCCAATAGGTCAGAATGCAAGTGGATTTTGTGACATGCTGTGTGAGGCCAATGTTTTGTAGAAGGGCCATAGAGTTTGGGTTGGTGTAGTCTTTTAGGTGAACGTTAAGGTTTCTGAATAGGATGAAGGAGCTGGAGTTGATAGAGGTACTATTAAGTCTATGATGCCTCTGACGTAACTGGTGCAGGGTCCTGGTGATCTGTATACAAGTATACTGCCATGGAGATGTTGGCTGTGATGCGCATCATGAACATTAGATGTTCATGTATCTGGTGGGAGAGTCCCATTGGGTGTTTAAGCTCCTCCCTCCTCCCCCATGATGACAATGCTGTTAGTGAATTAAGAGGCTATTCTGGGGTCAGGTGTACCCTATATAGAGACTAGATGCTTGTTATAAATGGAGCAACGTTTTCTCAATTAAAGTTTTTGTACAGCAGACATTGTGACTCAGTGAAATAAAATAGTTACCTCGGATCAGACAATAAGAAGAGTTTGAGGCAAGCGCATTACAGTTCGGTTGAGTAAATTGTTGAACTCACTAGACCTGCAGAGGCCTGAACCTGTGCTCAACCCCCTAACTATCTAAGAAAGCTGACAATATTAACTTAGTACCAAAACAGTATTAGGTCCTACATCAACACAAGAAAAATCCCAAGCCAATTAAAAAAAATAGAGAATATTTTAATAAATAAAATGACACCAAAACCGCAAAATTCAATGAGGGAAACCGAAGTTATGATTTTTAAAAGTTTATGGTTCAAAACAATGGCAAAAGCCTTGAGCCGGACCGTGGTCTACTGTTCGTCCTTGAGCAATACCTAGGCACAAGTTAAGGACGACCGCAATGGAGCACACGTCTGATGCAGAGACCAGGTTGGGAGTTTTACCTTCAGATTTAGTCTCTGAAATGGAAGTAAAAAATCCTGAGGTGGGCAAGCCAGCAGGCTATGGCCGAAGAGGGCTCCACAATTTTGAATTGCTGCTGGGCGAGGCCTTGGTGAAGCCATTGACTCGTTGGGAAAGCTGCATGCAGGAGAAATTTGAATTCCTCACCAGTGGTAGGATCCTCCCAGGCCGGATACTTTCGACACTTTCACACGGTCTGGATTTCTACCATTGGACTTAGTCACTTTTTGGAACTCTTATTCTTCCAGCAAGGCTGCGGACTGTAACCTTTGACATGCTTAATGTAACACTATCTGTAAATAATGAAATGGAGCATGCGGTTGATATCTCAGATTACACATATGATAGTGATTGATATCTATATACAGAGGCACATTATGGTATGAATGCCTGTATGACTGAATGGTAAGAAACTTACATTTTCCTCTTGTAGTTTTGAACCACACCGTGAGCAGTTTTTATTATTTTAGATTCTAATTGTGATAAAGTATGCTTGCTTTTTTACATTGTTACTTGTCCTTCATATTTATATATGTATACCACATATTGTGAAGTAAATAATTGGTTGCCTAGGGTTTTTCTCATGCAATTGTATCCAGAGAGGGCTCCAGGAGACCAGATACCTTCTCCGTGAGGGCCTGTTGATTCTGATTGGCTACCCCCGAAAAGCTGTGAGGGAGACCAATCTGATTCATTGGCCAACTTCGCATGGGCTTAGCAAGTTAGTCCCAGTCCTCCAGAGGTCTTGGGTGCCGACATGTCATTAAGTCCCAGGGTTCAGGAGATGAGAGGAAACCAACTTTAGCACCAGTCAAGGGTGCAGGACCTTGGGGGCAATACTTGAGTGGTCAATACTCACTCCAGCAGAAGCCAGCAGCAGGATCCAGGACAGATCCAGTTGATGCTGGGCAGTTGCAGAAAAGGTCTTTTGTAGCGTGTCCTGTCCTTGTAGCTTGAACAGGAAGTCAGGTGTATGACCCTTGGAGTCCATTTCTTTGTCCTGGGTATGCAATCTGGAGAGCAGGTCAAGTTTTCTAGGCTCTTCTCAGGTCACAGACAGCCGGTCCAGTCCTCCTCTGTTTTCCCTACAGGTTCAGAAAGTGTTCTCATGAGGGTACGGTGGGTGCCATATTTAAGCTTGGCATTAGTCTTTGGGTGGGGGCGATCCTTAACCCCTCCCTAACTGATAGGGTAAAAGTTTCCAGGGGCAGCACTGCCCACTTTTGCAGAATTGACTGTGTGCACTTGAGCAAACAATTGCACAGTGCCCCTCTCCCCAGCCCAGCGATGTGGCTAGGGAAATGTGCAACTCCTCCTCTGTATTTACTCTAAACCTTTTCTGGGGGCTGCCCTTCCCCCACTGAGAATAGTGCCTGCCTGACTGCGGAACAAAGAAGGGATGTGTCTAAGTGTCCGCTGGCATTTGCCTGTGGCAGAGTAGGCCTCTTTGAAGTTAATCCAGTTCCTGGCACAGAAACACCTAGTCACCCACAAGCCTTTGTCTTGCTCTGAGAGCAGTGGTCACACCTCCTCAAGGGAGCTATTAAGCTGCCTGGGGACATTTGGAAATCATGCACATGGGCCTTCAGAGGGTTTTGGCAGGGAACATTTAACTTTCTAAACGTACCTTTTCCAAAATATGTAGTACAAATCCTATTTAACCATTGAATTGGCCTTGTAATAAATATTTCAAAATTTTCTAAAATGGAATTAGTAGGTATTTCCTAGCTGGAGATAGCATTATTAAATTTAACTTTGCACCCCGATTCTTTCCCATGGAACAGCCAGCCTTGCTACTATAAAAATAACTTATGGGGCGTTTTCACTGTAAGCACATGTCCAACATCAAACGTTTTCATAGCCTACTTTTAAATACAATGCACCATGTCTTACTAGACAGTAAGGCCTACATAGGGCTGACTTATTATTTAAAAGGAAGGTTTAGGACTATCAAAAGGGGTTATTTTAACAAGTCGAATTTGCAGTTTTAAAACTGCACAGCCAGGCTACAAAGGTAGTCCTTCAGTCATGTTTGCACTGTCACTGTAGTGAATAGCACAATTGCTGCTGCAGCCCACTAGTGACATTTAACTTACAGGCTTTGTACCATATACAAGGCACTTCTAAGTAAGTAAAATATGCCATTTAGGGGTACGTCAATTTCATCATGTTGAAAGAGGGAGCATGGGCACTAAAGCTTTGTTTAGGTGGGGTAAAGCGCCAAGTGTTCTACAGTCAGCCAAAACAGGGCAAAAACCTAGGGGTACCCACACACAAGATGGTACTTTCCAACCACCTTCATATCCACATTTATAATATTTATAATTTTCTAGCCTTTTGGCAAAAAGTCTTACATTTGAAGAAAATCTAGAAGTATGTAAGAATTAAGTTTGTTATCTTGAACTTGACTTGTATATTTAAACTTGCTTCTCTGGCATATGATTATTCCAAAATTACTGTTTTCAAATTCTTCTCCCCACTGCATAATTATATAATCTTTTTCCCCTCCTCAAAAAACACATTATAATTCGCTCAACGTCACCTTGATGTGCCCCTCTTTAAGAAAGAACTTAGGAGAGGAAAAGAGCAAGTTGGTTGCATAATTCCTGACTTAACAATGTTTTACGGTTTATCCAATTTAGGCTTAGATTACTAGATATGGGTATGAAATGAGAACCCATGGGTTGGGCTGGTGGATTGAAAAAAGATCTATCATTATAAATCCACATTTATCTATTCCAAAATGATGTTCTCAATGAGACTGAAGTAGCACTCCTATTTGTCGCCTTCCCCACCATCCTCCCATGCAACTGGTTCCTTTGTCTTATTTTAGATTTGCTGTCAACTGCAAGCAGGAACAATGTTTTGTATCTAGGCATGGCTCGAGTGGTGTCTGAGATCAGGGAAAAGCTATATTCCTCAGTAATCTTTTCAGCATGAAAATGGACACGCTTCACATGGCTTTTCCTGGTGAACAAATCAGTGTCACCTCAAAGGCTTCTCTGGAAGACTTTTTCGATTATGGCCTGTGTCGAAGGCCAGAATTCTCCTTCCCATGCCTTAACTTGGTATATCAATTCACTGGCATAATGTGAAAGGTGTGCCAAAGTTCCTCCCTTTTAATTCAAGTGAAAGTAGATGGTGTCATGTCTAGGTGTAATGCTTAGAAAAGGTGATTTTATCTGATTGCTACATCCATGCTGAGTACTAGGAGACTGGTCTTTCCTGCTCAGTTATAGTTTTGATGTGCCCACCTGATATTTCTCATGTCGAACCTCTGGCGCCGATGAAAAGCTACTGGACAGTACATTTGATTGAAATGAATGTCTGCGTCTTCCACATATGGCGATTTCAGGAACACAGACATTGCTGCACCCTCCTTTAAATTCATTAAAGTGTACTTCCATACAGGTTGGAATAACGTATGGGTATCGCTGTAGGTTTTCCAAACTCTCTTTGGCCAGCAGAATGCACAGGACCAATATAAAAGCAGCTAAAGGTGGCAGCTACAGAAACCATCCAAGGCTTTAGTTGGATTCCTCCAAGCAAAGTAAGGAGAACTGACAGTAGTCATGAGCATGCCACCTTTTTTGGATGTGAGAAATAAAACCCTTCACAATAATGAGTCTGCATTAAAGGCACATCACTTAGGACACTTGAACCCACCCTATGTGGAGGGTCAGGATTTAATGGACCCTCTTCTGTAGACTTGCCCAACCCAATGCTACTCCATTTCAGTTACTGTAGGTCTGTGCTTGATGTTTGTTTGATAGAACTAGTTCCTTCGGCTGAGAGGAATCTGTACTAATACCCATGTTTTCACTGCGGGCATATCAAGATAACAGCATCCCATCCACAACTTTTATCCATTGTATTTTTCCTCTACAGCAAGTCCTTCAAGGTGTTTGGCTTGAACCAAATTATTACAACCCTTTACAAGTGCGTCTCTTTTTGTGCATTCAGTCTTATCATCTTTGTTTCACATTTGTAAATAGAAGCCACATTGGTCATTTGTTACTTTTGTTTTGCTGGAGTAGTGTGATACTGATATTTTTACTAGTATAATCTGACCATATTGCTGTGTTTTCACCTAGATGACAGAGCCTCAGTAGCCACGGCCCACAGACCATCCACTACTGTCCATGCATTTAGGAACAACTGGTGGGACCCTCTTATCCTCAAAAGGACATTGCTACCTCCATTTAACTGTAGATTCTCTCTGATGTGGCACTTTTTGTCAATGTTCAGAAGTCTTCTCTTGAAGCATACCTTTTACCATGAAACCTCGGTTAGCAATAATATTTTCCTGTGGGATTTTCCTCCATTAGAAAGTGCTCCATTCCAAGGCTCCCACCACAGGATGGTGGTTACTTAGAGACTATGGTTTGAGAGGGTCTTTTATACTTCTGATCCGTTTTGTGTGTTTGAAAACTGTTAACTTCCTTCAATTCAAGGCAGGAGTTAAACCTATAGTCTTCCCAGTGTCTAGACCTTCTGTTGCTTTAAATAATTCATCAAATGTTGTATCAAATGTAGGTTTATGGTGAAATAAAACAGAATTCTCTATAATTATGTCATACCAGCATCAACAAATAGGCACTAGCCACCGGCGAGGTGGCTTGTGGATATAAAATGAGAAGGATGTCAATGTAGATGTATGAAAGTCTCTTGTACCTACTTGTTTTGGGTATTTTGCTGTGTCAATATGCAGACATCCAGGAATGATGGATCAGAATTGCTAATTGAAATTAGGACTTTGTATCAATCAGTTCCTAGAACCCTCTGCAGGCTAGTTAAAATGTAACTGGATAAAAGAGGTTTCTATCTGTTGTTATTCACTGACTACCTTTATAATTAGTTGAAGACCAGTTGGAACATTTCAGTTTTCATGAGTTTTCTGGATTGTAGTTAGTCAGGTTTAGCTCTGAGAAGGGGACTCTAATTTCTGCAGATACTGGGACCCGATCACTTGAAATCTTCAATCGTGTCTATTTAACCATGTTCGAGTTGGCTGGTTATTGGTCTCTAGCTGGGGTTTAGCGAGGAGCCATTTTTTGTAGATATCCTGTGCATTTGCCTTATAGGTCTCATAAATGGTACCTAAAACTAAGATTTTAATTATTGATCCATCCAGAACCAGAGAGTGAGTTCAATGATAGTTTGACATGGTTTCCTTTCCCAAGATTGACACAAGTTTGCAGCTGATTTTGTACTTTCTGCATTAAAAGAATGACAGAAATGTGAGTTGCCATGAAACTGAACTCTTCTGTCTAGTGTTCAACCAGAAGAGTGCACCTTATTTAATGTACAACGTGTTTCCAATGTGTACAACAATCTCCGTATCTGTAATAAAATCTCCTCAATTACATTAACCAGTTCTCCTCAGTTTCCAACATTGCGCTACCCTATTCAGATAATCTTCTCCAGTGTATTGGTTGCAAAAGGTAAGTAATGAGGATTATTGTTGTGCATGGATCTATTGTTGTGCATGAATACTGAAGACTAGGCATCAACTCGGTGAACTGGGACCGTTTAAAGGTGAAGTAGCACAAGACATTTTTAAAAATATTATTGCAAATGTACATGTTCTGTAAATTCATTTGTTTTGGGACCCATCAAAAAGTTATTTCCCAGTTATCTCAAGTATTTCCCATGGATAGAGAAATCCTCATGTTTGTAGCTTTGGCCTCCTGAAATACAATTTAAATTATTTTCAAACACTTGAGCTTGGGAATCAGAAGAGTCATGGCACTGTGTACCGTGTGATATGGTTTCAGCACTATAGAGGTGGGTAATCAAAGCCCAATGGTCTGCAGAGGAGACGACTGCAGTAGCTATGCCGTTTTAGAACCTCATCAACACATGGCTACTTCATTGTTATTAACGATGTCTGCATTCTAAAATGCCTGGAGAAAAGATCGCCTTACTTGATCGGAGCTGACCACAATGCCCCATGAGCAAAAGCCACCAGAAGAGAGAGACAATCTGAGACATTGAAAGACAAGTCCATCAGCCCTTGAGAGGTTAAATAATGTGACAAGCATGTAATTGTAAAGTATGTGACCTTAAAATAAGAGTATCCGCTCTAACTGTTGTACTAAAGTCCAGACAGTTTTATTCCCAGAAGGCATCCAAACAAATAGAATTGTCTGGCTTCAAAGTCTAGGACTCTGAAATTTCAGGGTCAAAGTTCAAAGTTTTTAGAACCTTGTATAGCAATGATTCTTATGGCTGCTAAACCTTTAATGAGATACACGTGACAACAATTCCTCCAAATTACCAGCACAGAGATTGGGCGCCGTGAACTCTGCTTATCTGAGGAAGAATCTCTGATTGTGACTGGGATGGAAATTGTATGTGATGATTGCAGGGTACTATCTGAAGAGGTGGGAGATGAAACTTCTGTCTCCTCCCCATAGTTGGAAAACCAGTTTACTTTTGCAGGTTTACAATAAAGAGCAACAGAGAGATTTCATGCATGACTCAAGACAGAAGAAAATAGCACACTAAATGTCCTCCTCTTTTTCTCTGGGGCTTTAACTGTGAGAAGACAAATGCAGAAGGGTAACTGTTCCTTTACTGGGTCTCATTCACAATCCTCTACTTCAAGGTTAAAATGTGGCTACTAGCAACAGACTATGCTTCAAAGGCAACTAAGTACAACATTTATTGAAAGGCTTTAGAGGTACTGCGGGAAGCAGCAAACCATGAGGTGACACTTGAGTGGTGCTACCACTCAAAATGTCTTGCTGGTTTCTCCCCTGGGAAAGATTGCAGTACTTTTCATGAAAATTGCCAAGTATCACTTCAAACAGATGGGTTCTAGATACAATAACACAGAACTGTATAAAAATTCACACTAAGTGTGCAAATATACCCACCAGACACAATTTAACATGGAAATACCGCTCTGTTAGACGAGGTAGAGGTGTTGCTAGGAAAAGCAGTATTCAATTCAATTTTTTTTTTTTATTTATTATGATTTTGGCTCTCAAAGAGGGCCACATTAAATATACAAGATATAACACACAACAGTTTCAGCGCGACCATTACATTGCTCAAAGAAGAGTACAAAAAATATCCACAGATAAATACGGAACTGACATATGAATCAAAAAACTACACAAATCGCACAGTCAAGGTACATCTCCCTAGACATATTAATAAATAGCTAAAAACCCTTTAAAGAAGTTAAAAATATAAGAACAGAACATTTCATTCGGGGGGGAATAAAGTGCAAGCAGGAAATCGTTCAAAGTGACAATGCCAAGATTCAAACAGATTACTTTTATCCATCTACATCGTAATTTACGAAGCGCCGGGCAGACCAGCAACACATGCATACAGTCCTGGATATTTACTTTACAAAAGTTACACAGAAGAGAGGAGCCATTCCATTTAGATAACAGTCGGTTTAACGGTAATAAATCATAGCGTAAAAGAAACCAAAATCTACGGATGCCATGTGGTAGGTTCCATCTTACATAGGGCTGAGGGAGTTTCCACAGATAGGAATCAAGGAGATGTTCTACCTTTCTTTTTCCACAAATTACTTTTTTATCCGTCTGGAAACACAAGTCCCATGAAGCTGCTTTTAAGACTAATTTTAACTGTAAAGAAGAATACAAAAACAAAGCAGATTCATCTAATTTGAGGAGGATTACAGCTTTTCGAAAATTACGCACAAGTTGAGAAAACTCATTGAAATTACCCAGTAATTCACTTTTGAGGATAGCTCTCATTGTCCCTACCTTAGCTCTTGCAAGGCAGGCCACCCATCTAACAAGGGCAGATAGTCCCTGTACCCAGGTACTCCTGAGTCCAAAATCCAGCCTGCAGGCCGCTAAGGGACACGCGTTGTTTAGGGAGGAGAGAGATCTTAGAAGTTTACCCTCTATCTTATGGCAAAAGTCCCACTTTTTCATATCGATAAGTTCAATACCATACAGTATTGTAGCGGGGATTTTTGATCTGTACACTTCCAATAAAATCGGAAAGTGCCGTTTCCCCGTTGCATGGTAAAGAGAGCTTAGACCTTTGCCATGGGCAATAGCTTTGCGTGTGCAATGTTCTATGTGGAGTTTCTCACTCAAGTTAGCCATGATAATTTTCCCCAAAAAAGTATAGGTCTTTACCACCTCAAGTTTTTGGCCTCCTAAAAACCAACCAAAATCAACGGAGCGGCACCTCTTCTTACCAGCTATACACATAACTTTACTTTTAGTGATGTTGATCTTCATCTGATGCGCCACCGCAAACATATGGAGCGCATTTAGCCGATCTGCCAGTCCTTTGGGGGATAAATCTAAAATGAGGACATCGTCGGCGTACATCAGGCAAAATATAGGGGACCCCCCGAGCACCGGGGCGATGCCTATACTAGAGGAAAGGGCTGCAGGTAGGTCTACCGTATACAGAGAAAACAAAAGGGGGGCCAACAAACAACCTTGCTTAAGGCCATTCAGTGATGGAATTATATCTGAAAGACCCCTTTCGCCTCCCATCAACACCCTGCACCAGGTCTCTGTATGTAGAGCCTGCACCAGCTCCAATAGGTGGGATGGCAGACCAAGCGCTGACAATTTTCTCCACAGCGTTCCACGATCCACTTTATCGAACGCTGTGGAGAAATCGATAAAGGCAGCATACATCACCCCACCTCTCACCTGAACATACTTATCCGTGACCACATGCAGGGCAGTAAGGTTGTCTAACGTACCGTGGTCCCTACGGAATCCAGTCTGTTCTAGCGGCAGAATATTATTCTCCTCGACCCAATCGGAGAGGGCTTTTAGTAAACATTTAGCGAACACTTTTCCGATGGAGTCGAGGAGAGCAATAAGCCGATAGTTACTGGGGCTATCCCTAACTCCCTTCTTAAAAATAGGGACCAAGATACTACCCCTCCATGAATCAGGGACTGTTTTTGTCATAAAGCATGCTTTAAACAGGGGAAACAGGATTTTACTCCACCTTACAGGATCAGAATTCAGAACCGTCATGGGGAGTTCATCGGGCCCCATTGCCCCAGAGGCCCGCATGTTTCTTATCGCCATCTCGATTTCCTTCTCATCGGGGTAGTTAATGAGCCCCGAGGGAGTAGCACTATTGTCATTATCTTTGCCTAAACGACCACTGGTGTTAATATTATTACTTGAAAACCCATTCCCAGCATAGAGTTCCTGAATATAAGATATCCAGTCCTCTTCCGCTATAGGGATAGGCGAGGGGCCAAGTCTAGACCCACACCCTTTACCAATTATTGTCCAAAAATCTCTAATCCTGCCATGGACCACCGATTCCCTCAAATCAATCCATGCATTATCCTCCCTTTCTTTTTTTAATTTTAATTGGACTCTGCTTCTCTTTCTTTTTAACCTTGATATTTCTTTACCCCGATCGATAACCCTATCAAGATATTGTTTGCGAACCAGTTTGTTTATTTCCTTATTCAGGCAATGCAGTATACTCGGGACCGCTGCCCTATTTCTTGGTCGGAAAATTTTTTTGGCATAAGAAGTGATATTACCAACAAATTCTTCAAAGTATGCTATTTCATTCCCATGCCACGTATTTAAAACTAATAGGGTCTCGTCTAAAAAATCCTGTACCCCATTAATGGCCTTGGGATTCCAATAGCACCTCCCCGAGGTGGCATGAAAAGCGACGTCACTACCCTTAAAAGACCAAGGAGCCATTGTCAAAGGCTGTAAGGAGAGAGTAATAAGCAATATACTATGGTCGCTCAACGGAGTAGATATTATCTTAATATCCTGAACAAGGGGAAACAAACCGTAGTCTGAGATAACATAGTCCAATATAGAGGTCCCAAACGGAGACTTGTGAGTGAATTTTGCAGGCACATCAGATGGAAATCTCCCATTTAATATCAGACCATCGACGGCCTCTAATTCATTTAGTAGGATCTTCCCTCTTTTATTTGTCACTAGTTTATCAGGGAAGAGTGCCTGTGGAACAAAATACGCCTCTTCTTTAGGTTTATTCCTAAATAAATTCAGGCTAAAATTAGATATTTTACAATTCAGGTCTCCTACCAACAGAATGAACGGGGGGGATGGGACATTTTTAATTAGGTCAATATAACGAAATACCTGCTTTAAAAGCGCATTAAAACACTCTTCCGGAGGAATATAGACATTCAAAATTACCACAGGGGATTTTATCCCATTATAAAACAAATTGTCAATGGTTATAGCATGGAACAATTTGCTAGGATCCTTGTAATGACTAAGTTTCCACTGTATTTTATTAGATAATAGGCAAGCAATCCCGCCCCTGGCATGGCCTTTCTTAGAGGGAACGGCGGGAACTTCCAGAACATAGTAATCCTTGGAAACCTTCAGCATATCAATACACCACGTCTCCTGCAGGCAAATCACATTTGCTCCTAGAGAGAAAAGCAACTCAAACTTCTCAGGGCTACTGTGAATCCCTGCGGTATTCCAGGAGATAATATTTAGTGGGGTGTTAAAGGTGCTGAAACAATCTTGGATCATCTTTAAATTTAGTAGATAAGGCACTTTGGAGCCAGTTCCACTGGTTATTATCATCTTCCAGTGAGGGGTTCAGAGTCAGCGGAAGAGGCTTCACTTGTGATACCAATCGTTTTCCCTTTGCTACCCAAATCTTTAGGTCCCTAAGAGGGGAGGCTACCACATTGTGTCCCTCCCTTCTGGGTACCTCCCCAAACTCCAAGATTTTATTTCCAGGGTTAAAGATCGGGAGGATATCAATGCCTATACGTTGGAAGTTTTCAGCTTGCTGAAGTATCAAATTTACAATAATAGGAGAATAAAATTTCACCCTTATACTTCTTACATTGGCTTCACCAAACAGGGAGACTAATTCAATATCCCTAGTTTGGATATGATGTAAACTATTAATTTCACTAAAGCGCTTAAGAAGCCAAGCTCTGTTTAAAGGCAGGTCAACGTCGAATAAGGGTAGAAAGTCTAACACAAGAGTTTCAAGTGGGATGTTTAGGGTTGTTAAAGAGCGATCCGGGAAATGGCAATCTCCATCCCCCGAAACTACACAGAACGGAGAGGCCAAAGGGTTAAGGGCCCCAGGTGGCTTTTGTATAGCTCCTTCAGTCATTGGTGGTTGAGACTGACTGGTAAGGAGGCCCCCCCTTTGAGGGGTAGTTTCCAGGAGCATTGGGGGACACACATCACTTTCTACCCTGAAAAAGGTACTAATGGGTATATTTTGTTCATTATCAATCTCTGCCTTTCCAGAAGTAGAAGATAGCTCCAAATCAATCACTTCATTCTCCAGTGCAGAGACCGGGTTTTGAAAAATTATCCGGCGCTGCCTTTTCTTCCTATATTTACGAGTTGGTTTCCTTTTATTCCCCTTGTTGCTTCTGGATTTCACATTTTTTGCCTTAGCCTCGTTTTTAACCTCGGGAGAGTTTATTTTATTTTCCGACATGAAGATGGGAAAAAGGTCTTGAGCCACTTTAGGTTCAGAAATGGATTTGTTTTCCTCCGTTATTACTAAAATTGAGTCATTTATACAGTTAGGCACTGCCGTTAAGGATGAAGCCGCCGTATGTGGCATCAAAACCGATGTCCCAGCTTTCGTGTCAAGCTCTACTAAAGCCACGTTTCCTTCCCCCCCAGTCCGACCCTGATTGGTCATGGGGGGCACATTCCCAGAAACCGATGACTTTTGTAGCAGAGTCTTCAATATTTGGGTAACGGATTCCAAAATACAATCCGAGTTGCCAACAAATTTCCACAAAAGAGTTAGAATAGAGGCTAGTAATTGTTCCAACGCAACCATGGACTCAGAGATGGGTTTTTCACAAGCTTCCAATGGACGGCAGATGCCAGAAAGATTAAGGCCAGGGGTCCCGGAAGTGACTAACAGGTCCGACATATCCTGAGCATTCAGTGAGGGGGTACTACTATACAGCATTAGACCAGATGGGGTAGCCCCCCCAGAGGATTTATTAGGGACCAGGGACCCCCTATTCTCTATATCTACATACCGGCCACAAAGTTCATGATCAATAAGTAATACTGATAGCTCACCATCCAGCTTATCCTTCGACGTGGTTTGAGACATAGGAGGAAGATTCATAGATTCCCTCTCATGTACTGATAAATTGACTTTACTTTCCCCATTCCCTTCAAGGAGAACAGGGGAAGAAGGCACCACGGGCACAGGAATTTGTAGTGCAAGCTGCGACGAAGAGGTCTCCAGGCATGCACTAGGTTGCATCGGAACCTCCTGAGATGGGGCGCCGGAATCTTTTTTAGGAGGTAAATTAGCGTTCTTAGGGGAGGGCAGAGCCCAAAGTTCATACAGATGGCATTGACCCTTAAGGGGGGGATTATTTACTGATTTATTTCTTGTGCGACTAGTTTCCTTATTCGCACTAGGCATACCACCCACTGCCCTACCAGAACGAAGTATCTTAGACATATTAACAACAGTGTGGCCAGGAGATTTCAGTAGCAACAATAAATTACCTCCGGATGAATGAATAAAATGTGACAATGTACCACAATAATAATAAATGTCCTGGAGATGCAGCAAAGGCCGCCCGAAGATAAAGTCAATGGAGGAAGACTTGCAATGACGTCTTCCGCATATGGTCCGGCGTATTTCTGGTGGAAAAAGTATCAATCACATTTAGGGCGTGAAGTAAACGGTGAAAATAACCGGGCCCAGCCCAGCCTACCTCGGCCACTGAGGGCCACAGAGGGCCCGCCCTTGTCCCGGGCTTCTCCCGGGCGCTACCCGCGCGCTCCCGCGCAGCGGGAATCAAAGATTCTATTTATAGACTGACCTTAGGAGGGGGCGTGGCCTTGAGGGAGAGCGTCACCAGGTGTGTTCGGTGAGGCAGCTGCTGGGACTCTTGGGAGTTGGAGTCCAGCAGTCTGCGCGCTCGCAGCCCTGAGTGCCTCAAGCCCTTACTTCAGATGGCGATTCCAGCAAAGAGCTGCTCCAGATGAAGCGGGACCCGCGGAGCGGGTCCGGCGAAAAGTAGCGCTTTCTGATGCGCTTTAGCAGGAACTCAGAGCGCTATCACAGTCCTCCAGCGCTAAACACAGGAACAGCACGACAGGCAAAGGGTGCAGCAAGGTATCCGCTGGTGTTTGAGGATCCGGCTCCTTTTGCAGGGAAGAAGGGGGCGTGGCCTTGAGGGAGAGCGTCACCAGGTGTGTTCGGTGAGGCAGCTGCTGGGACTCTTGGGAGTTGGAGTCCAGCAGTCTGCGCGCTCGCAGCCCTGAGTGCCTCAAGCCCTTACTTCAGATGGCGATTCCAGCAAAGAGCTGCTCCAGGTGAAGCGGGACCCGCGGAGCGGGTCCGGCGAAAAGTAGCGCTTTCTGATGCGCTTTAGCAGGAACTCAGAGCGCTATCACAGTCCTCCAGCGCTAAACACAGGAACAGCACGACAGGCAAAGGGTGCAGCAAGGTATCCGCTGGTGTTTGAGGATCCGGCTCCTTTTGCAGGGAAGAAGGGGGCGTGGCCTTGAGGGAGAGCGTCACCAGGTGTGTTCGGTGAGGCAGCTGCTGGGACTCTTGGGAGTTGGAGTCCAGCAGTCTGCGCGCTCGCAGCCCTGAGTGCCTCAAGCCCTTACTTCAGATGGCGATTCCAGCAAAGAGCTGCTCCAGATGAAGCGGGAAAAGCAGTATGTTCTGTTGAGTATGTTCTCTTTACTTCCTCATACACAAAATGGATGGAGCACAGAGTGAAATATTGATCTTCAGATAAGACAGTGGATGAATTGTTTTAGACCACTATAATGTGATGGATATGTCTAATCTCAGATTCTTCACCTGTGGACTATTTTCCAGGGCTAGACTCTGGGTCCCAATGTTTTCATAGTATTGGTCCTGCACACCTCTACTTGGCACTCTGTGGCTCGGTGTTGACTCTGTTCCACCCTGGAAGTGAAGAAATAGAGCTGCAGGTACGTGCCAACCCTGTGCGCTGACGTCCATTTCTTTCATTCCTCATCTTTGAATGCTGATATGGAACTCCTCTTTTTTTCATCAGTTGACTAATTCTTTCCAAATCTTCCCCGTTGTACAACGGAATGATATCCCCACAAACACGATTACAGTGTATAACCATGCTGTGGGTGACAAACTTACAGAAGGTGTACCTCTACTGTTAGGGCTCAGAACTTAATGCCAGGTCTTGCAAAGAATGTGATCTCATGCACCTGAATGGAATCCGGGACTGTGAAGAAAAGCTGTATGTCACCAAACACCGGAAAAAGTCACAGACCTCTCATATGTCCTGCTCCAAGTAGACCACGCTGAATCATACCTGCTCCAAGGCTTGCTTCAGCAACAGGTGTTATTCAAATTCGGGTTGTCCAGTAAGTCGAATCTAAGAAGAATCATAAATAGTCTAAGCAAGACTTAACCCATCCCGCCACTCTGTACAAAGAGAAGTTGGGAAGGCGTCAAGGTGCCAATTGAACGTGCTCCTGATTGCAGAACTGATACCTCAGCTGATCCCATTACTCTCAGAATTTCCCGGTTCACTGGTGATGCCGCAGCAAATTGAGCATTTTTTGGCACTCTTCTGTTCCCTCTTGTGTGCCTTCTGGCCTCAATGATTCACACTGGCTCTGATGCCGGCTTCCAGTCTGGCTCCAAGATCTACAATGGTCCCTTCTCAGCTTGACACTGATTCTGATGGATGTATGTCAGTACAACGCGATCATTTTGATCGCGGTACTTTACATCGTGGATTTTACAACGCAAGTCGTTACAACGACTTGCGTTGGAGGGCGCGAATTGAGGAATATTATAATTTTATATTCCAACACCAGTCCACGTAACAGTAGGGAAGGTGTTGGAATATAAAATTACAATTAACCAAAAGCGCCATCCAGCGCAAGTCGTAGTAACGACTTGCGTTGTAATGGCAGCGTGGTAGTGGTCGTGCGGTGTAAACACTGCGTTGTAAACAACGTTTACCGGTTCTGATTTTCCAGCAACAGTGGTTAAACCTCTGCTGATTCAGGTCTTCGACCCTAAGCTGAATTCTTGTCGACTACGAATGAGGTCGCACCTTGACTCCACCCCAGTGCACCCAGCCCCTGTATGCTCTGATTATGACAGAACTCTTCCTCTTACACAATCTTTGTCTGATGCTTCATCATCTTTTTTGCTCTGATTCTGTGCAACATGACCATGACGATTGTGATGATGGAGATGATTTTTCCCTACATTATGATGATTCTATTAGCATGGAATTGCAGGAACCAGTGAGCTTGATGCAGTCTCTGACTCGGGGTTGGTTTCACCCCTTAAGCTCTGGCAGAGGAGAGTGCTTTGTTTGACATGGTGATTAGAAGTGTCTGGAGGTCCTCGACCTGCAGCTGCCCTCATTTGAGGTCATATTAAATGCCCTTAGTGAAGTTTGCACCCTGGACCAGCCTCATGTGAGCCCTTCCATGTAATGAAATTCTGAATTGAGACTCTTATGTGCACTTCGGAGTAGCCTTGTTCTTGCCCATGGATGAACAGTCTGGTGTCCTGGCATCAGAAACAAGTGCCAGGCTATCTGGACTTTCCTATTCAGCACCCAGCTTATAAGAGTTTGGTCTAAGCTTTCACCAGTAAGGTCAACCATAGTGTGTTCCCCACTGCACCTCTGGATAAGGAGTTGAAAAGGATTAAGTCATTCAAGAAGTGGAGGTTTTCTTCCCCCAGCTTGGCATTGAGGTCAGTCAATGCGGCCTACCTATTAGTGCGTTATATGCATACCCTCTGGAACATGAGCAGCGAGATCTTGCCGGCGGTCCAGGCAAAGTTGAGGATGTAGCAAAATGTAATTAGAGCTGGCCGGGGTATTACTGACTGCTTGTGGCTTGCAGTGGGCATTAGTGTGATGCTCTGCAGATATACATCACTGCTGTCCACTTGCTTTTTTGGTGACATCAGATACCTCTAATGGATACACCTTTTGATGAGGCCTGCCACTTTGGTGAAAGTTTATGCCCCCAGGTGCTTTAAAGAAACCAGAGACACTGTGCTTTCCTTGGATTTTTAAACCGCTGCAGTTTCCTCAGCATGTTCAACCTTTTCGAGGCTACTGCGGGGGGCAAGCTTATAGGCCCGCTAGGCCACACCATCATTACAGCAGTCACCCCCCCTTGTTTTGTGGCCATGGATCAAGTAAAATTCGGACAGGTCACCAGGGATACTGTTACAATTAGTTCCCCGCCCCCATTTAGCATTAGCTTCCAAGCTGCTTTATTTTGCCCTTAACAGCTCACAGAAATCCTGTTGGATGCACAATCAGATATCACATCAGACAGATGGTTCCTCCTGATCGTCCAGTAGAGTTATGCCCTTCCATTAATTTCTGACCCGCCTCATCTTTCCCATCAGGACAGCTTTCAAAGGAGCAACTATCCCTATTACTTCTAGAGGTGCAGGCTGTACTCGCCAAAGGGGCCATAGAGAGGGTGCCAGCCTTGGAAGTGAAAACTGATTGTTACTCCTGCTATTTGCTCGTGCAAAAAGATGGTGTCCTTCATCATATTTAGATATTAACCATCTGAATGCCTTGCTGTAAAAGAACAAAGTCAAAATGCTCACACAGGCTCAGGTTCTATTTGCTCTGAGTCCATGCGACTAGGTAATTGCCTTGAACTTGCAGCATGCATACTTTCATTTGCCCGTCCTGCAGTCCCATTGATGTTACTTGCGGTTCAAGGAAGTCCGTGAACATTTCAGTTTGCCATGCTCCCCTTCAGCCGTAACAGCGCCCCTTGGGTGTTCATGAAAGTAAGGATTGGAGATGGCTACCCATCTTCGGAGTCTGGGGATTACCAGTTTTGCATTACCTCTTTGACTGGGTATTGAAGGCAGGCTCACCGCAGTCAGCCTTAGACCACCTCCAGATGACTGCAACCCTTTTGATATCTTTGGGGTTCTTCATCAACAAGCCAAGTAATTCCTGACTCTTTCTCAGAGGCTTCATTTTATTGGTGCTCTTTGACTTTTCTGCAGATCCCTGGCCTTTCCTCCCTTGAAAGGAGTTGAGGATATTCAGGCTATGATCCTGATGTTCCAGCCTATGTTCTGCATCACGGTGAGAGCAACTCTAAGGCTTCTTGGTTTGCTGCCAAGATTTTATACACCAGAGTGTATGAGCAGAGGTGGTGATGCCTGGCTGATCACGAATCGCAGTTGCATTCCGAGGTGGCACAGGACATCTTTTGACTGTAGGGACTGCCCTGACCTTGGATCTTTTTGCCACTGTCTCAAACATGCAGTGTAAAAACCTATGCACATTGGTGTTTCCAAGAAGGTTGTGCATGGGAGTGCCTGTAGGTATAGCGGTCTCTGTCCATGGGTGTCTGTAGATCTTTCTGCATGGGTGTGTTTGGTTCTGGTCGCCTATTTGTGTGAATGAGTCTTTAAACATGGTGATTTGAGTGTGCATAGACCATGTAGATGTGATGCTCTGATTTCTCATATGCTTATCTACCAGGGCTCATGTATGAATGTGTTATCTAAGTCGTACAATGTGTCTTTACTACTGTCTACAAAAATGAAAAGTATTCTCTTGATAATTGCTTGTTAATGCCTATTTCAAAGATGCCTCTTTGTTACAGTTCTCCCCATTTGTTTGGCCTGATGCTGCTCCTGTTTTGACTCTGTGCATGGGGGCACTGCTAACCAGGCCCCAGTGCATGTGCTCTGACTCCCAAAACATGTCAAAGTTGGCTATAATCCTAATTTACCTATTTAATTTAAATTCCTCTAGTGGACTCCAGCACATATGGTGCCACCACTAAAGTGACAATGCAGACTGTGTGTAGTTTGCCAATTCACCCTGGCAAAATACATTTGTTACAAAATTTCACAGAAACCTGTGGTATGGGGAGCACTGTTCACACATTCACAATTAAGTGTTAAATTTTTTCCGTTTTCCTATCTAAATATCTTTCATCAATTTAAAGCATTGTATTCAAAAGCAATTAATATACATGTAATATTCACAAGCTGTATTAACAGTCATACAGATCGGACTGAGAACATGAAAAAACAACAACAACAAAATGAATCCTTTGCAGTCAATGCTTTGTGTTTTCTTTCTTCAAAATTGTTTTA